>NW_010547041.1:1094-8503 GCF_000687285.1 Phaethon lepturus
CCTTGCTGTCTAGACTCCTTCTCAGAGACGAGTTTAGGTGCAGCTGAATCCACTCCTAGTCCCAGACTTGGTCAATGGTTTATGACTAAAGGAATAAGGTATTGGGGATTCTGGTGTAGTGCTTGGTGTAACTTTAAAATGACAGCAATCAAAATCACTAACACTATTGAGATAAATCACAGTATCAAACCATATATCTTAGTAACATAATTAACCTAAAACTTACTAAGATTAATGATATTGAGACAAATCACAGTATTAAATCATAGCAACATACTAAGATCAGACACTTAAAGAGATGTAAAGAAAAGAGATAAATATGTACAAAGGGACCTTTAAATGCCCCACCTTGAATTTGATCGAATACTCACATGGAATGCTTTGCATCGCTCAGTGAGTGATCAGCTGAGCCTCTGAGCTGATCGCGAACTTGAGGGTTCATGGCCTCTGAGGGCGTCCCGCTCCGAGGGAGATGCTGGTCACAGCTGGCTGTGGTCCAGGAGAGCTCAAAGGGTCTCACTTGGGACCACTGTTCATAGGACTGGGAGATGATTGACTTTAGGCATCAGTAAATTTCCATCCTTACCACAAATCACTTGCTGGTAATGGCTAGAACCCTTGACATGCCAGTGCCGCTGTTATTGATCCACCTGAATCATGGCTAGATAAGGTACGTTCCAAGGCTGTCTGGGGGGATGGTGAGTTGCTCCCATGTACGCAAGAGTGCTTGGTACAGTCAAGGGGCCCTTAACCGCCAAACTCTCTGCTCCAAGGCCAAGGCTTGTCGAGCAAGGAGGAGGGAAGGTGAGATGCACCACCATACCAACAGGTCCAGTATTGCAACCCCTGTGGTAGGGCTGTCTATTACCTGGCTGTCGAGCAAGGAGGAGGGAAGGTGAGATGCACCACCATACCAACAGGTCCAGTATTGCAACCCCTGTGGTAGGGCTGTCTATTACCTGGCTTAGGAAGTTATCCTCAATGCACTCCAGGAATCTCCTGGATTGCCTACAGCTCACTGTGCTACTTTTCCAGCAGATGTTGGGGTGGTTGAATTCCCCCTGCAGGACGAGAGCCTGTGAGCACGATGCTTCCTGTAGCTGGAGTAAGAAGGCTTCATCAATAGGCTCCCCTTGATCTGACAGCCTGTAGTAGACACCAACCACAAGGTTCCCTTTGTTGCCTCGGTCCCTGATTCTTACCCATAAGCTTTCAACCTGCTTGTGGATATTCTTCAGAGACAGCTCTTCACACTCTATCCATTTCTTGATGTAGAGGGCAACGCCTCCGCCCTTCCTTCCTTGCCTGTCCCTTCTGAACAGCCTGTAGCCATTGATAGCCGCACTCCAGTCATGCCATTAGTCCCACCAAGTTTCAGTCATGGCAACCAGGTCCTAGCTTTCTAGCAGCAGTTGCCCATGCTGCGTATATCTCTATATGAAGAATGTGGAATATTAGCATATAATAGTTTGTTGGTACACAATGCACATGTAAAGATAAGAAAGTATGCAAAATATGCAGTGGCTAGGAAAAGTTGATCATCATACACCTATTCAAAATTGCGGGAGGTCTGCCTGTATATTGCTGAATCAGCTACATTTGCACAGTGAGAAAGTTGTGATAGCAGCAAGCTGAACTTCCACTGACCAAGCTCACTTGTTGCAAAAAGCATGCAATAATAGCTCAGCACTAGCAGGCAAAAACTCCGTTCTGTGTATATATGAACCACATAGGGCAAGCCATAAGTATAATTCATTAGGATCTCTTATTTTCATCTCTAGTGCCTTTGTGTGTATGAATTATTCTTATGATCACTGTAAGCATGCAGCAACATGAGCAGGTTAACATATTGTCTTGAATAGTAACCAAAGAGACCTTTGTGAGAGTCCACTCTGCTCACCTTCACTGGAGGTTGCACACTGTAACCCAGGGGGAGGAGGCTGCTCTTCTGCAGTGGTAGTGGATGGGGGTGACCCCACAGGCTGACACCATCAGACCCCACTGAGCTCTGCAAGGGTAAGGCCAGTGCTGCCATGCAGGGGGGTGTGTGTGTAGTAGTAGTAGTACTTTTGGAGATAACAGGTCTCATGACAAATGCTGTAACTTAATCACTTAAATGGGGTTTAGAGAACTCAACACTTCAACATAAGAAGGTAAGGAATGGGTAGGCTTGGCCAGAATATAGGGAGCTCAGATACAGAGTCAGATTTACCAAATTAGATGTTGAAGGCAAATATTTCATGATTCCCCTATTTAGATAGGACACCTAATTTTTTTGACAAATTCATTAGATGGGCCTAAATGGGCCTAAAATAAAAATGTATTTCTTGGCGAGTGGTTGGACATGGATAGAAAAGCACCTGACTGACATCTGCTATATTTATTTTGGAGAATGGTTGTAGGGCACGAGAAGACTTTGTCATGATAACCCAGGATAGTTCGTCTCCCCTAGAGTCCCAAGCATGTCTTATCTTGTTATGGTAACCCAGGATAGTTTGCCACCCCCAATCTGCACATACCCTTGCATGGGCACCAACGTGATGGCCTGCTGCAGATCTTGGAATTTGGACAACAGGACCTGCATTACATCAGTGAGTTTGCTAATGAGCAAAACAAGACATTGCATATGTATGTTATGGTAATCAGTGCAAGTTTTATTATTCACCCCTGCTGTGCTTTTCTTTGAGCTTCAACCCTGAGCAGGGCTTTGCTGCGTCGGGTCCCCATTTTGACTAGCGTTGGTGTCCCGGGGGTCCCACCATGGTAATGCTACACTTCCAATAAAGCCACAGCTTTCACTTGCTGAGTGTCATGCCTCGTCCCTGAGGGATCCACACCTGCTTTTCGTGCATAACGGTGGTTCAAGAGCACCCTCCCAGATACTGATGCTGGCTGGCACTCAGAGGTAGAAGTGCCAAAATGAACTGAGCAAATCTTTTTTTTCTTTTTCTTTTTTTTTTTTTTAATGTAAAGGAATCTTGGCAGTAATTGGAGAAAGACAACACAATAAATTGCCTCTTAAATTCTCATGATTAGTCCCATCTATTTCTTTGTTCAGCAATGATACCCTGAATATTCTGACCAGGTAATATGATGAGAGGAACTAATAGTGCTGTTGGGAATAAAAAATTGTGGCTGTCTGCATTGAAACAGGTGGTATAAATATGTTTCCAGTACTTCCATGGCTGTATAAATTGTAATGTAATTATAGACTTCTCTAAATTGTCACAGCTCTATGAACTGTCATCTGTGGCTTCATTTAAAACAATTGCCTCCCTCTAATAAGGGCAAAATCTTCTGAAAAAAAACATCAAGCACATATGTCTGCTGGAGTCTGCAGCAAATTAAGAGATTGGAGGGTTGTGATTTCATAGCTGACCATTTTAGCATAGGCATCAAGCTAATGTATTGACATTTTGTACCTGACATTGGATCCCTTTGTCTTCTCATTGCCATGAAAAGTTGATGAGTGGTGACAACTCAAAATAACCCCTAAAGAAGAAGGGGAAAATGAGGTGAGGCATCACTGGCATCTTAATGTCAGTGATCTCAACTACTCTGTGGATACCGAATATCAGAGACAACTCCAGTGCTTTGGAGATACCAAAATATCTAGCATTCCTACCTTTTCACAGAGCTTTTGTCATTCCACGAGCAGCATCTACATATTAATTACTTGAAGCCTACATCTGATGTTGTTATTTTGCGAGCAATATATGTGTTGGTGATGTGCTAGTGAAGTGCACAGAGGGACAGCAATTTAAGGTAACCTGGGACCAAGGCTTCAGGGTGTTCCTACATGATTTTAATGTCGTCTATTACTTTATGCAGGCAAAAATCTGACTTTGCTAGGCTATGCTGTGCCACTGTGATTGCCCCCCTGCCTTACACACAGATGTAGCACCAGCGATATGGAGCACCTCTTTACAGTTGCTCTTCTTACAGCTGCTCTTCAGCATAGCTTCTTATTTAGAAGCAGCAGGTTACCTCATGCTAACTCTTTGTACCATGGTGAATGTGAAGTTTCTCTATCTCTGAAGTAACTATGAGCACTGAGGGCTTTGTCAAGACAATAAAATTAGAAGTGAGAGTTGTTCAGAAAGAGAAAAGCTGAATCTCATCTCAGGAAAGAACCTTTGGTGGCCTGTGGGATCCTCTCTCCAATCTAGTAATGTTATCTGCTTCTGTCAGAAAAAGTAAAATAAGGTCATACCTCCCTGCTACTCTTGCTTTCCTCTCTTCCTTCCCTTACCCAGTAACAGAGGAGTTTTTGCCAGCTTTAATCAAGACATATTTGGTAAAATGGAAATTATCATCTGGAAAGCAGATAATTTAATTTGACCTATCATTCCCTTAAATGCTAAAATCAGACCCTAAGTATTTCATTTAGTTTTTTATATTGTGTTTGCTTTATATTGATTTTGCAGTGTGGCTTCAGGGTTTTTTACACATGTAGATCTCATTAACTAGTTGACCAATATGGAAAGAGAGGGAAACACTCAGTGTTTTTGTGGTGGCTATGACAGATATGTACACAAGCTGCTGCAACCATCAATAGGACAGCAGATCCAGTCAGGTCATCAATCTTTGGCTTGTCTGTGGGGGATATCTTTTAGTGATTCAAGGAGAGGAAGCTTGTAATTATGCTGTCCCTTCTAAGATAATAAAGTAATGGGCATATGTTGCAAGGAGGAAATCATGCAACAGGAAATGGAAAGTGGAAGCGAACACGATGTAACACAAGAGTCACCCAGCCTCTCTCCATGTCTTGTAGTGGGCAGCAAGTCCATTGGTTAGGTAACCCAAACACTGTTGCAGAGTCCTAAAAAATGCTGCAATATGGATTTCACTGGATTACCAGCTCAATACCAAACCACTAATTACCAAAGGTTTGTTTTCACAGACTTAAAGCATAAGGGTGTCTACTGCCTACACTGCCCTACATATCTCAAAGCCACAAAGACAGATATTCAATGAATAGGCCAGGAAAGAGGTCAGAAGAAAGGAGGTCACTGTAAAATCACCTTGAAACACATTGTGATCCAAAGCTTATGGCAAACGTGTATGTTTGTCATGAGTAGAGGTTAAAAACCTGGACATAGGACCAGAATATGTAAAAGAGGCAAACAAATAAAAATAATGGACTGGGCAACTAGTACCAGCTTTGTGTTTGGTCCAAGAGCCAATGTTTCTTTTCTACAGAATAACAGCTGTGGAGAGAAACTTACAGGCGGCAAGAAGACTTCTGTAGGAAATGTGGGGTCACTGGGGACTGAGGAAGGGGCTTGTCACACCAGCCAGATGGAAATGCCTGGCTGGAGCCATATACAAGTTGTGATTTACTCAGACACAAGTTATTGGTCTTAATACAAGGGTAACTGAGGGAGATTTAATGGCCTGTGACATACAGGAGATGAATCTAGATGATCTAATGGTTCCATTTGGCCACTAAGCACTATGAAAGAAAAAAGTGGAAAGTTTTACATTTCTGTATAAACTTTTTATCTGGAAGAATATCAGATTTTTTTACTAATCATAGTAACCACCATATTTAGCACTTATGGTGTCCTGTGTGATTTTAAAGCAGCATTTAAATGTGAACTCTAGAAGTGTGTATGTGTGCCTCTGGAAGTACCAGAGTTACAAGTTAACCAAGGCATTAGGCTTAATGCCCAACATTTGATTCTCTTTCAAAGGCTGGTCTTTAATGATTTCAAAGTAAATCAGACCTCTGTGTTGCATCTTGTCCAGATGAGATACGGTGCCTCAAACATGCAATTGTATGAGTGCTACAAGACATCAGTTCTTCAATGAATCACTGACATAACTTCTCAAAAGATGAACAGATCTGTATGATACAGACTTCTTGTATTTCATTGCAGTTCACATAGGGTGGGGGTGGGAATTATTACATACACATATTTTTCTGCCCCTTGCAATAAGAATGCAAGTTGCACCCTGAGGTGGCAGTTAGAGAAATGAACATGTGTGTAAAACAGATCTAGAAAGGACTGGAAGGCAAACTGATGTTTGTTTATTTTTTTTAAACAGCATAAGCCAAGAAATTTATCAGAGAAAACTTGAAGACCAAATTATGTTGCCTGGGTTTTCTCTGGTGTGTGCAGACAACACAAACATTCAAATTATGCTCACTACTGAATTCTCAGTATTAACAAAATAGGTGTTGAAGAACATTTGTAATTGGACCGATCTACTGAGAGCAGTTTAAGTGAAAGAATGCAAAACACCTGCCTTTTCTTCATGACATCAACAATACCCTATGGGCAGTGAGCTGAAATACATATGTCAACCTGCACCTCTGTAATTGTGACATGATACCCAATCACTTGAAATATAAGAAAAATCTCTGCATTTCTGAATGCAAAGGTTAAAAGGTCTGGGCCTAGGAACAAAGTCCAGGGCCATTTTATCTATTACACAGAAGCATGATGGAAAAAACTCTTGAAGTTACCATGAGAAACGCTTGTCAAAGAATGATTTTTTATAAAAAGCTCTTATATGTCATCTTTATTGTGCCAAAGCTAATGCTTCAGTTATTGGCTTGCTCTGACTAGGGTGGGAATTCTGCTACTTTTAGCTAGTTACATACAGTAAAGTATTCCTATATATAGTTCTTATCACGCACTACTTCAAGTATGAGGAGAAAAGAAGCTAATCCAATCTAATACAGTATTGTGATGCACATTTGTAGAAACCTTATAAAGAAAGAGAGCTGGGAAAAAACAACACTATCATGTTAATTAATGAATGTGAAAATGGGTATTTTAGCTACATAGTCACTTAAAAGGTCATTTTTCTTGGATGCTATGTGCTGGAAAACAAAACTATGTGATAGAAAAATCAGTTATATGTCCCTGAGAGCTAACAATCAGAAGTGAATTTTGAATTATCTGCCTATTGGATTATATGTTTGCTTGCTCTGTTATATTGAAGCATACTGAACAAGCTTGGAAACTTCTCTCAAGTTTATATTGAGTTTTTTCCGCTCCTAATTTGTTATTTTCAATTAAAAAATTTGTGAAGCATCTCTCTCTCTATCCAACCTGTCTGGCTAAAATGGTCCGGTGCTCTTGTAAAAGTAAGGATGATAAATATTGAATAATCCCTCCAAGGTGATTCCTGACCGGATTTATCTTTTAACTTAGTCTATTCACACTGAGAACAGAGGAAATGCATACAATCGACTGGGGAAATTCAGGAAGGCTGCAGTGAGGGGCTGCAGTGTTTGTGACAATAGGGAGAGCTCCACAGGCTATAGAAAAAAGGCTAAAAACTACCTGCAGCTGGGGCTGATTCACAGAACCACAGAGCTCAGCGTAGTGACCGGCACAAGCGAGACCCGCCCACTGGGAGGGCACCTGAGGCTCTGTATTGGGTTTGTGTGACAA
>NW_010547042.1:0-287 GCF_000687285.1 Phaethon lepturus
GATGTTGGTCTTGTTCTCCTTAACTGACATAAGTGCAGGCGGGGAATAGCAAAGACGGCATCAGCATTTTAACTTGTTGTGTAGAAGGATTTTGTCATGATGTAGAGCAATGAGCACCCCCAAAGTATGAATCAGCGGGTCCATCTCAGACTTGTATCCTCGATGGCAGATCATTCTGCCCCAGAAGCATCTGTTGATTTTTACCGTCATCTAGGCACCAGGTAGATTATGGGCAGAAGGTCTTGGTCCCAGGGTCAGAGCTGGGGCTGGGGCCCAGGCCAAAGCTG
>NW_010547043.1:0-20298 GCF_000687285.1 Phaethon lepturus
GGGGGCTGCAGGGCTGCTGCTCTCACATTCTCATTCTCGAGCCGCAGTACCACAGCCACTTTTCCCCCCACCTTCACTCCATTCCCCCAGAGGTGCTACCACCATCACTGATGGGCTCGACCTTGGCCAGCGGTGGGGCCATCTTTCAGCCGGCTGGCACTGACTCTGTCGGACATGGGGGAAGCTTCTGGCAGCATCTCACAGAAGCCAGGCCTGCTTTCCCCCTGCTACCAAAACCAATTGGCCACGCAAACCCAATACACTTCTGAAGGCTGCTCCGTAACCTCTCTGGATATTCCCATCTCCAAGGCTCTGAAACTATATGCTGCTTAAATTAACTTATGATACCACCATCTCAGTGATGTTCTTATTCTACAGACTTCCCTGTGACACCTGACCCTGCTCAGATATTCAGATTGGCAAACCAGCACTTAATATTAGGTATGGCTAAACAGCAGTTAGTAAGGAAAGGACAGATATTACTGACTCCTACCATGTTACCTTAGCCTGGAAAAGATACAGCTAAGGAACTTTGATAACATACTACAAATGGGCAGGTAAAAAAATACCATGCATTCCATTTAACATTTAACATACAATACACTAATGGCTCGCATCCCAGCAAAACTTTATTCTGACAAATCTCCATTTTAACAAAGGAGACAGAAAATATGGTATTTTTAAAATGGACCAGATAGCATTGCTTTATCAATTACAGCTTCAAATAAATGTATCCCAGTTATCTTGTTTGGAAAATAAGTGATCTAGTTCTGGAGAACATTCTTTTAAAAAGTTTTTTAGCCCCGCACTGTTTTTCTTTATTGTGCTATTTTCTGATTATTCTCTCAGAAGTAAAGCATACATCAGGGTACGGATTCAACCAGCTGCTATTTCCATGCCACTTCTATATATGCATGCTATGAACAGATGATATATAAAAAAATATGGAGTTACTCAGAGGTTTATTTTCTACCACATCACCACGTGCTCTACAGTGTAGCCCTGGAAAAAGGCTGTTCAAGGAGGACTAATTCTTTTGAAAGCATTGTGAAATATCCACTTATTTGCAGTACTCACCTTGACTAGTCAAGTCAGGTATAGCCAGGGGACATTTAGATATGTTGCTCAAGTACTTTTTGTCATAAAATTAAGAAACATTAATTTCTTCTGAATTTTTCAGGTACATGTATAAATGTTTGTACTAATGACATAAGACTTCTTTCTGTGTAAAGATTAGTGTTACACAGAAAAATAGGTTTCCGATCAAGAGGGTAGAGATTGAGATTTCATTTAGAGGGCTTCTGGGGGGTGGTAAAAGAAGAGAGGAAGAAGAGTTGACAGAAGAGCAAAAAATGTCTAAACAGCAAAGCCATTTTCTGGAACTCAGTAACTCCATTTTTGCTAGTCTGAATAACAGAGACAAAGTCCAGACAGACTGGGCTGTAAACAGGGTATGCTAAAACCTTTAAAATATATAAAACATTAAAAGCATTGTCCTTGAAAATGTCATTTTTCTGTAAAACTAAATCCATTTTTATGACAATAGTTATGATTTAATAAGCTTTTTTCTTTATCTCACTGCTTTGTAAGTTCAATTTAAATTAAATTTACCCTAACATTTCATAACTGTCTATAATTTTCAGTCACGTATAATAAAGTATTTTTATATTGTTTAACTTTTAATAACAACAATACCAAGATAAATATGTACAGCTCAGAGATACACTGTACATTGTTAAAATTTTAGGATCAATTCTGAAGCTTTCATAAAAATATTTTAATTATCTAATCTTTGAACATTTCTATGACCACAAAGATAGGCTTAAGAAGACATGTAGAACATTATTCTGGTTTAGTTAAGAATTAAAAATATACTGATAATGTGATTTTTCCAAGTTCTGTAAAGCAGAAACCTAATATAATCCATTTAAGAGGTACATAACTATTTTGCTAAATGCACTGTAAATGTCCTTATGGTAGTACATATAACCTTATTAATATGAAACAGTCTAAGTCTGAATGGGTGATGAGATGACCACATTTGCTGTAGATTCCAGGCACAAGACTCCGTTAGGTACTAATTAAAGGAAATCTACTGTGTTCTGAAGTGATAGTTAGGATCATCCCTCCAAAATTATGCACTTCATGAATGGTATGTCAACAGCTTGACTTACATATTCACCGTAAGTCTCCTGAGCTGGAGGTGGTGGAAGGGGCCGGTAGCCTGCAGGTGGAGGTACTCCTCTTGCTCTGGGTGCTAGAAGTCCACGGCTACGACTGACTGGTCCTCTACTGGGAGGTACTCCTCTGGGTGCTGGTGCCCCCCTCGGTACGCCTGCTGGCGGTGGAGGCACTCCTCCACGGCCCCTGTGAATATATGGATCACTTACCATTAAATACTACACTCTTGGCCTGCTGCCTCCACATCATGACAATTTTGCTTTGCTACAGCCAGAAAAAGTCTAAAAGAGGTTTATAGTTTGTCATTTTTCTGTATGCCTTAATCCAATTACACACATTAGGCAATAAATGCAAAACAATACAAACTAGACATGTGATTCCGTGATGAACTTCTCACTAGCTTGAGCCATTCTCACATACACAGAGACACCCAAACCAATTTGCTGGAATCAGTCAGCTTCACTAGAATTTGACTTATAGTATGTGAAATCATAATCATAGTGTAACAGGTTAATCTGAAGCTGTCAGGCTATATCATACTCAAACCCTGCACAGAGGAAGCAGTTGCAACTCCCTTCTGATCCTGTGCAAGCTTCTAAATGCAACCCAAAGATCACACTGCATGTAAGAGATTGAGTGGGTTAGAAAAACTGCGTTTTCCTCTGGTTCTAAAGAAGAGATTTACAGCTGTTGCAAGGAACATTCAAACACATAATACATGTGCAGGGTGATTATAGGATATAACCTGATATTCTATATGTATTTAAGAAAAGAAATAACAGTCTTTAAAGTTCTGAAACAATGATAAACATTAACTTGCATTCCATTGCGTTGGACACTTGACATATGGATTAAAAAAATCAGACCAATTTCCAAAAATATTTGATCCATTTAAAGGTGGCATTTCCCCCCCCCTCCCTATAGTAAAGGGAGAGACTTAGAGGTACAACCTGTGAGAAATTTGCATCATCTATCCTCGTTTAAACAGGATCTCTAAAACAGTGCTATAGACATCTCCTTTTTAAAGGAGATCACTTCACCTCATGGACTATAGCTAAGTTTAAATGACTGTTCTGTAGGCATATAGACTTGTTCTGAGGAAGTCACACCCTTATTGTATACTGTAACAGACACATAAAAGAAAACAAGCAAGCACAAGCTCTACACTACCTTTCTACCTATCAAGCCATCATCTAATTAATCTCAAGAGCAGTAATTGAGTGAAAATACTCTGTCCTGATTTCAGTAGAAATTTCCAACTTAAACACTATAATAAAGATCCAGATTTGGCCTTAAGATCTCCTATCCCATTTCAAGTCAGTCATAAATTGTCATTGGTAAGGTTATCAGAAAAAATATAAGCATTTTAGCATAAATAATTAGCATTTGAAAAACTGCATCACTAAATGAAGAATGCAAAAGTTATAAATACTTGATACAATCAGGATAGATTTTATTAATTCTAATTACTGATCAAAACACAGTCACAAAGTATTTTAAACAAGCCTAGAGAGTAAGTGATTTAAAACTGTGCTTATTACTTGGTTTTGGCTAATCTGTAGAATGCCTCCTCAGGACAGGGTACCAGCTGCTTATTTGACTTCATTGTAGTAGGGGCAGGGGTGAGCAGTGAAGTTCCCAGACACAGCCTGCTGAAGTAATATAAAGAAATAGCAAATGTGATACCTTCCAAGTGAAGCCAAAGGGAACCTATTGGCATAGACAATAGTCAATACCAAGTAAAAAAAAAGTCAGTAAAAAGACTCAAGAATCACTAGCCATAATCTTCATGGCAACCTTCAGACAGGGTACAAGTGAAAGCAGCAGGAAGTGGGACATGCTGAAAAAGATGGAAAAACATTTGAGCGAGGGGGAAAAAAAAGTACAGTTTTTAGAGCCAGAATAATTTATTCTTGAAGAGTAATTAGAACACCAGGTCCACGTGATGAGGTCTTTTCTGCATTTCAAAAACAGTTAATAGGACTGGAGCGGTGATGAATGGGAAATCCTATTTCTCCTATATTAGGAGACCACTTACATGCTTCTTGAAGCGTTACTGTAGGAAGAATAAACAACGTGTAGTTCTGTATTACACTACTCAGATGATTACTGCACCAAGCTGGAAAAGACTAGAAAGGTGCAGAGAGAGGAAACCCAGTAACAGGAGAGCTCAATTACCACCATGTAGATTTGAGTCATATCAGTGTATGATGCTAAGAGCAAGTTTTTAGAAACTAAACTGTTATTTCATTAGGAAGTTATCAGGGAACTAAAGAAGTTTGACATGAGCAATGAACAGAAACTGACTGAAAATACTGCCGAACCACTTTGGATAGGAACCTTTGCAAAAAACAGCAGATCAGTTCTGGTATTGCTTAATTTGAAAAAGGGCAGCTATATAAATTATGTTTAATTATGTTTACAAAGATTTAAAAGATTAAGATGTATATACACAATACGGGAAGACACTTAGAGAAATCACATGGGCTGTCAGGGCAAATACAGAACAATTGTCAAAAAAAAAGAAAAAACTTGAGAAAGAGCAAAAGGAGGTCAGTAACAGCAGGGTATGGAGAGATATTAAAAGTAGTGTAACTTGAAAAACTGAACCCATCTCTAGCATCAAAAGATGCATGCTAATAAAACAAATGTAAAATACTCGGGAAAAACAAGTAAGAAAATGTAAAGAATTTGTAAAAGGCCACAAAAAAAATAGTCTCAAACATCCTGGAATTAGGAAAACTGCCAGAGTCTGAGGCCAAATCACCAGTAAAGAACAATAAGAAGATATGTATACATTAAGTTTTTTGCTACACAATCAAGAAAGATCAAAGTTCTCATGCTAGAGTCTTTCCTTTCGGGATACGCATTGGATAGTGCTGCCAACTTAGAAACAAATCACAGAACAAAAGGAGTAATTTAAAGTTATTGCACTATCTTTCCATAAACTACAACAGAAGTTCATATGTCTGTCTACAATCTGCCACCGAATCCCAACCTGAATGTTAAGGAAAAGAAAGTAGCAAAAAAATGTCAAAGCAGCAAACTAAGAGGGAACACTTGGGACTGTATACATACATACATTTATATATCCTAATATCATACAATGTAACAGGTTCTGACCCATCACTGCCCATAGAACATTTATAATTAAGATTGGTCCAGTGGTCAGGACAGTAAAAAACAAATCAAGTTTTAGAAAACATAAGAGAACACAGAAAACTTTGTTACTCTACTGTGTGTATTTATAGTCTTGTTTCCTAATTTGGAAAGAACATTAAAAAACTGGAAATGCATCAAAAACTATGTCAAAAATGACCAGTATAGAACAGTTTACATGTAAGAAACAACTAAGTAGATTAAGGCACTTCATACTACAAACGTCAACTGAGGCTTATATGATAGAAGCCAATAGAAACATCAAGGGAATAGTTCTTTATGTACCTTCTCCATTCATCATTCATTCCCAGTCTAAGAATCAGGGGATATCAGCTGGGAAAGATGGAATATTAAACCAGATTACCTCAACATCTGAGCCATTATGACTGCTCCTGTGAAATACAATCACTGAATGACAACATGGTTATGTTGCAGGGACCGCTGGAGGTCATCCAGTCTAACCCCCCTGCTCAAGCATGTCCAGACAACTGCTGCATGGCTCCAAGGAGGGAGACTCCACAACCTCCCTGGGCAATCTGTGCCAGTGCTCTGTCACCCTCACAGTAAAAAAAGTGTTTCCACGCCATTGCCTCTTGCCCTGCTGCTGGTGACCAGTAACAAGAGTTTTCTCTCCTCTAGGTGTAACAGTCCCAGTTCTCTCAGCCCTTCCTCATAGCAGAGAAGCTCCAGACCCTTCACCATCTTTGTGGCCCTTTGCCAAACCACCCACAGTATGCCCATGTCCCTGTTGTACCTGCGAGCTCAAAACGTGATACAGCACTCCAGACGGGGCCTCATCAACACTAACGGGGAAGGATGACCTCCTCTGGCTTGCAAGCAACACTGATACAGCTCAGCATACCATTTGCAGCAAGGGCACACTGCTGGCTCATTTTCAACTTGGTGTCCACCCACATCCTTCTCTGCCAAGTTGTTTTCCAGCTGGGTGGCCTCCAGCATTTATTGGTGCATGGGGTTGTTCTTCCCCAGGTGCAGGACTTTGCATTTCCCCTTGTTGAGCTTCATGGGGTTCCTGCAAGGCCATTTCTTTGGCCTTGTCAAGATCACTCTGGATGGCAGCACAACCCTCTAGCATACCCTGCATCACCTGCAAACTTGCTGAGGGTATGCTCTGCCCCATCATCCAGATCATTAACGAAGTTAAACAGGACTGGACCCAGTATTGACCCCTGGGGTACACTGCTTGTTACTGGCCTGCAACTGGACTTTGTATCGGTGATCATCACCCTCTGGGCTTTGCCATTCAGTCAGATTTTAATTCACCTGTCTCCTCATCCAGCCCATATATCAGTTCTTCTGAGGATCTTATGGGAAACAGCCTTCTTAAAGTCACAATAGACAATATCCACTGCTCTCCCGTACCTACCAGGCCAGTCACTTCATCATAGAATACTATCACATTGATCAAGCATGACTTCCCCTTTGTGAATCCATGTTTACTACTCCTGATGATCTTGTCTCTTATGTGCCTGGAAATGTTTTCCAGGATTAGTTGCTCCATCCACCTTTGCAGGGACTGAGGTGAAGCTGACCAGTGCACCAGGTCCTCCTTGCCATTTTTGAAGAGTGACATTTACTTTCCTCCAGTCCTCAGGCACCTCTCCTAATCTCCACAATTACTCAAAGATTGAGAGTGGCTTCACAATGACACCTGCCAGCTCCCTCAGCACTCATGGGTGCATCACATCAGAGCCCACGGACTTGTGTCCAATTTGCTTAGCTATTCTCTAACCTCATCCTCTTCCACGAAGGGCATGCTTTCCCCCTCATCTTTGGGTCCTTGGATTTCAGAAGGACCCTCTTATGAGTAAAGACTGAGCCCAAAAATTCATTAGGTAACTATTTTCTATACCCTGTGTTCACCAGGGCCCCTGCTCCATTCTGCAGTAGGCCCACATTTTCCCTAGCCTTCCTTTTGCTACGCAAGTATTAATAGAAGCCCTTCTCGTTGACTTTGACATCCCCCACCATATCACCAATGACTCCTGTAAGTCATCTCGTGTCTATGCAGCAGATATGTCTATCCATTAGGGGCAGAACTGAGCCCTAGGGCAGTTTAGTCCCCACCTATCTCTTACAATCCTCATCTTCCATCTATGCTTTCTAGCTAACCCTGCCACAGCTCTCAGTTGTGATCCACCTTGCCTACTCTTGTTTTCCATTTCACTCCATTATAATTTACGTATTTCTCGAGGTATATAAGGTTGCAGTGGCTTTATTTTTATGTAAAAGCTTCACTCAGACGTACTTGAATGTAACTCACTACTACCATTAAGTTTAGTGAATATACTAATAGTCTTTTCTCTCCCTTTTATACCCTGGGCATTCAGTGGTGTGGAAATACCCACTGGGAGTGCTTTCTAATATGCTGTGTGTATCTAACAATTATTCAGCCAGATTTCCTACAGAGTTTCTCCACATAGCCCATGTTACAAATAGTATTTCTAATCCAATGACATTTTTCCTTTTAGAAATCATGGCTCCTAGTCCCTCCAAGTCTTTTACTGCTTGTTCTTTGACCAAGGACATCATTCTGTAGGCCAAATTTCAGCTAACATCAACCGCCCTTGTCTTTGCACACAGACCTAGAATAGCCTTTCTTTTCAAACTACATGAAAAATTATTTGGCATGGAGATTACAGGTGACATCAAAACTTTAAGACAATGAAGGGCTCCTCTCAAAATCAGATATTCTTTCATGTTAAATGATGGTTTAGAAAAGTAGATTTTTAAACTTTCTGGAGAACCTGTGATTAAATACCAATTTCCCATTTATTTTAATTAAAAATACAGCATATTTGTTCAAATAACTATGAAACAAAGTTGATCCATGACTTTGGTTCATGGACAGAATTCAGTTTTACTACAAGCAGCACAGCTACTGGAAATAACTTTCTGTGTATGAAAACTGTGCTATATTAATGCTCAGAATACTTCTGAACCTGAAATTTAATCTGTCTCCCAATACATTTCCTTGCCTTAGCCCTCTTAATCCTTCCACTATATTTTTTTTGTTACAGAAGAAAAGCATTTCTCTCCATTTTTATAGGTCAAAGCATTATCCCCAAACCTTGAAAGTTGTGTATTATCAAAACTCATTTGTCAGCCCATGACAGCCTTGACTACCTGCTCATGTTCTGAAATACAAGAAGGGTCTTGTATTTAACAAGTGTATTAACCAAAAAATAAAGGGTTTTGCCTTCATTTTTCCCTCCTTACTACCATGCTCGTTCCCTTTCAAAAGTCTTTTGAATGTCCTCTTTACCCCAGTGCCCATAAGAATATCTTTTACAGTATTGAGACTGCCAATATATCCAGGCTAATGGTGTACACAAGCGGGCACTGAACCCCACCCCAATCTCTCCTCAGACTTTTTGTATATTTTGATTTTGTAAGGACTTTGAAACTAGGTTTGTGTGCCTTATTTTCACGACACCTGAAATAAAGAGATCATTGTCTGATCTCTCAGATTGATGATGCTGCAAATACCCGAGTACTGAAGCATCACAGGAAACACTGGTGGTGTTTTCTTTTTGCTGCATTTGTAAGAAAAAGTATTCTGGACAGTAAACGGACATAAGATTCAGAATCTCCTAGATTTCTTTGGCTTAAATAAATAAAGGTTTCTTTGGAAACCTTATTCCTTAAGTACCTATTAACTGTATTTTGTACTAAACAGACTACAGTAGTTAAATAGACAGTACTTAAACACACTCAGTAAACCCTAGCTTCTAGCCAGATAACAGTATCACCTCCAGACATGCTTTAACAAAGTGATCATCTATGTACCTGAGACCATTGAGTCCTACTCAAAGAAACATTTTACTGCCCTAAAGCAGACTACTACAGCTATGTGAGAAAAACTAAAATACTTCTACATCTCATCTTCATTATCAGTTTGGTTTTGATTTTCCTGAACTTACTAATCTGGCAGCAGTAAATCCAGCAAAGGAAGTTAACCCTTCCCCATAAAACACACAGGTGATTTAGGTGGTTAAATTAATAATTTTGCTCTCATAGCGATGTAATTAACCTATAGGCTCTGTAGTGAAAACGTCTTTTTTAATCTGGGTACCATGGTCTAGACCAAATAAAGCAAATTCCAGTAAAACATTTAACATCTTTTGTTTTCATTAAACACTGAACAGTGTGACAGAATAGTGGAGGGAAAATAATCAAATTTAACTCATATGCCACAGCATCCCTTGAAGACAATGTCATGAGAACTATTTCTGTTGGTACCTGAATCTTCCACCCATAACATTATTTCATTATTTGTACTTGTAATTTAGTATGAGAGGAAAAAAGAGAATAGTAAGTAAAGCACTGAATTTCCATAAAGCTATCAAATACATTACAGATTGGGAGAAGGGGCCTTTCACAAAAGTGTCAGAACGTGCTAGTGCGATTTGTAAACACAGTATAGTAATTATGGAAGATCATCTTGATGTATAAAAAACTGAAAAATGTACCTGATTGTGTAAAGTTAAAATGTTACTTAAGAACTGTATTTTCTAACTGATTAAGCTCTTGCTATTTGAATAAAGAGTTTAATGTGTGGAAAAACAGTCTAAAGAAAATCTAGTACCACACAGAGCCACATTTTACATTAGACTCGGAACATTTGTGAATGTTTAGAAGTAATTCACAGGTACTAATCTAATCACCAATTGCCACTAAAATAGTATTTTACCAACTCATACAGCTTAAATACATCCATAGAAAACTGCTTAAATAATTCCTCTTTGGCCTTTATTAGCAATAACTTGACATATCTGCTTTGTAGTAGTCCCATAGTGTTTCTGGGATTTGTTTCTAGCAAGTTGTTGCTCTTGACCACAGGAGGCATAGCATCTAGTCAATACTCCCTTCCAGCTACCCTCAGCAGTAGCTCTATTTTATCTTTCCATTTATCACTTTCTTCTCTCTAGTATTAAATTGATTTTTATTTCAAGTCTCTCCTTTCACTGGATGACTGAGTTAGTAAAATTACTCTGATTACAGAATCACAGCTCAAGTAAGTACACAGCTTTCCTTCACTTTGTTTTTATGAAAGAACAACAATTAAATGAGTTTATGTGGTAAGAAGTTCCTTTTCAATATCTCCCCTCTGGAAGGGGAAGGAAATGTAAGAATAGCTTTAAAATAAAAATAATTGTGAAATTTAGAACCAGTTGTTTAACATTGTATTATTCAATGAGGAAACACTTGGAATGCCTTAATTTTAGCATTCATAGTTCCATACATCTGCAAGGATTTAAACTGTTCAATAAATGGGTCTAACAAATTTTGTTACCAGATGTTGATATATTTTCTTCCTTTTGAGCATAGGCAACTACAGTCAGTGTTCCTCAAACAGTAAAGATTTTTGTTCAGGTTTTATATTAAGACACCTGAAAAATAACAGACCTGTTAATTTAAAACGTCAGTACCAAAATATTGAACACCAATATCCAGATAGCACTCACAGACCTAGGATTCCTGCCTTTTCATCTTTTTTTTTTAGATGAGAGTCACTGTTGAAGTTACTATTACACAAGTTTTATTTCACATTTTTATTTGAAAACAGTATGTTTCAAATATGTATGTTCATGTTTAATTTTTTTTAAAAAAATGTGAGATTTATCACAAGACCAAAGACAAAACACACTGCCTTTGTCCTGGATCCTGAACTGGCTTTGCCAGTACTTTGTGCCACAGAATCTTTTGCAGTCTCACATGTTCTCAGCAAGAACTTATTCTTCAATGAAACAACCAGTTGACCCCAGACATACGACAGGAATGATTTAAGTTCGATCTGGTGCTAAACAATTGGAAGCTGTGAACACATTACAGCAGTGATCCACATCACCTCGTATTAATTCTGACATACATAGACAGCAAGTTCTAACCTACAACTTCTGTAACAGTTTTGTTTGTCCCCAGATAGGGTGGCATTCATTCAACCATGCATACACTTAAATATGAATAAAAAGAATAAATGGGAAAAGTAAAAAATCCCACAGTCTTATGCAAGCATAAACCAGAACTTTGTTATTTCTTTCATTAGACTATTCCTACATGTTGGCTCTATGAGAAATTACTTTTTCCTCCCCTCATATTAGTGAAACCAAAAAAAAAAATCTAAGATTGAGAAGAATTGTATTTGAAAGTAGGAGCAAACCCAAACAGCTTGTCCTTATTGTGGCCTTCCAATACTTAAGATGGGCTGCTTATAAGAAAGACGGAGAGAGACTTTTAGCAGGGCCTGTAGTGACAGGGCAAGGGGCAGCTGTTTTAAACTGGAAGAGGGTACATTTAGATTGGACATAAGGAAGACATTCTTTACAATGAGGATAGGGAGACACTGGAACAGGTTACCCATAAAAGCTGTGGATGCTCCACCATTGGAAGTGTTCAAGGTCAGGTTGGAGAGGGCTTTCAGCAGCCTGATCTAGGGGAATATACCCCTGCCCATGGACTAGATGATCTTTAAAGATCCCTTCCAACCCAAACCATTCTATGATTCTAACAGTGATTCTAGCTGTAAGTGACATGAATTAGTTCCCCCTCCCCACCCCAAGGTAGTAAGATTTATCCATACTCTTAGACTTACTGTTATCATCCTCTAGAATTTCACTTTTCCAATATATCTTAGTCTGAGTCAGAATTCAGTAATCCTTAAATTTTTTACTTATTCTTAATATGAAGTTTTAGAGAACGGAAATGCAGCTTTAGTTGCAAAACATCCTCAGAGGTGTATATTAACATGTATGTTATGTTTATTTGCAATCTTCAGTTAATCAGAAGTCTCTATTCACATTTCAGTAGTATTATCATTTATGTTGCACTGATTCCGCATGGGAATTCAAATGCATTAAAGAAACACTGATTACAAAAGACGTGTATCTAGCTACTCAATATAACAGCATCGTATTAAAAATCATGGATCCTCTTAAGTTTGCTAGAGCAATATATTAAAAAGTAACTGGTATGACCCTTAATTTTATATGGTTGCCTCAAAAAACATTTAAGAATGTCAGTTTAATAAAAACAAAGGAATGAAGATCAAACTTTCACCAGGGGAAGATTCTCATGTCCCTTCTCTTGCTGCACACAAGAGGCAGGTACTAAAGAAGTTAAATGTTCAGCATAAACATCACAGAAGATAGAATTGTTGTGGTTACATCTAAAGGTCACCTTTAACAGTATTAGGACGAAGAAAAAAATTAAAATGGGGGCAAGAAGGCAGAAGAAAGCAGCTATACACCCAAGCTCAATGATGAGAAAAGCATATGCCTAAAAGTAAAGCTCAAAACATAATTCTTGTACAGCAAATTCCATCCACTCACCCCCAAAAATCTTTCTTTGCTCTAAAGTCATAAAGAATTGAGTCCAAAAAATCTGGAACAAGCCAGAAATAGCAGAATAAAGAATACCAAACCACAACCATTAGGAAATTACTTACCACATACAGCAATACCTGTGCAAAAGCTAGAATTTTGTATGCAAACACAAACGTATTGTTTCCTACAAAATAAAATTTTGGTATGGAGCTACACATAGACATAAGTCTTCTTAAAAGAAGGCACTTGATAAGATGCATTATCTCCAGTTTCAACATGTCTGATAAGGAGTAAAAAAAAGGCATAAATTAGTACTTTGGTTCTTTTAAGGGAAAGTATTCAGGAATAAAGGCTTAAAAAATTGGGAAATTAAACACTCAGTTATTGCATCCTCAACAGGATGTTTCACATATCAAGGCTGATACCTTAAAAATATTCTATGGATTATAGAGGTTAGGACCGAGGCTTTAGGCTTAATTTTACAAGTGTTCAAGCTTTGCTTCAGCCTCTCCTGGATAACTCAGGGATGCTTGCTATTAAAACTGTTTTATTCCACACTAAGGCAAAGCCTTTAACAAAGCCTTCCTTCAGTGAAAGTATTACTTACTGAAATCAATTTGTGCTACAAGAAATCAGAGCATTACAAGTGAGTTTAAGATCTTTAACTCAATGGCTATAGTATCTCAGTAGCAATGGCATTAAATTTCACTTAAGGAATCTTTTAAGCTACCAGAGTGTTTCAATCAAGGGAGAAAGCCTTGGAGTTTAAGACAAGCCTTAAAGTAAGGACAAGTCACACCAACGACCTTTCAGTTTTCTTTAGCACACGTATAAAAATTGAGGTGAGAAAAACAATTTTTAGCTGTCATCTCTGAAGCAAATGTTAATAACATTTAAATTTACCCTGAACACACTTCAATAGTTGTAGGCCAATAGGATGAAAGGATTTTGTGAGCTACGTTAACAGCATGTTTGTCCCACGTAAAATGCAGGTTGGAAAAAAATAATTTATCAAAATCCAGAGGATGGAAATAGTGATGTTAGAAATTCAGCACTATGAAAAGTTAATTATACATGCACATGCTAGATACTAGCAGTGGAAATTAGATATGAAACTTTAGTGATAAGATCAGACCAAACAATTTCTGTATCACAAACACTAGCTTAAGGACATATGAAAAATGAAGAAAACATGAAATAGAACTGCGAATGTCTCTGTGCTGAGCATCTGTAGCAGAGCTGTTACAGGCATCTATAGGAAAGTTAAACACAGGTATTTAAGACCTGAAGTAAAATTAGCAAAAAAATTTGTTTCCAAAATCGGATGAGATCTCTAATTTGCAAGCACTTTTGTATGGCTGATTACAGTGCTGAAGAAGTGAACCATGGAATATGATTACCACTACTCTTAATACTAAAATCAAGAAAAGAAGTGGAATAGATATATTACACAGTATTACTTAACATAACAAAAATTTGTTGATTTAGAGAGAATAGTTATATTCTTACAGGATACAACCAACAGTAATGTACATTCTCTAAATTAAGATTCATTCTGCAATGCATTTGCAACCATTACTACAGGATACATGTAACTAAACAGTTCTGTATAAATAATTCCTCAGTGCTTTTTCTTCTAACCTGCTTAAGCTGAGCTAAAACATTTCAGAATATTATTTTGAAATTATTTTAAAAGTTGAAATGTAAGTTTCAAGTTTGCATTAATAAGCAATATAGCCACAACTGAAGGAAAATAGTTCACTGTAGAAAACTGTTACACTTTGCTGCTGCAGCCATAATCTCTCTGTACTGTAATAGAAACAATTACGCAATTTATTTAGTTTTTGTTTTCACACTTCGGGACTCAAAGGGGTTGAAGCTGTCATCTGCGTACTGCAAGGAAGATACAGGATCCTCGAGTAAAAGTAAAAGATCTCCTGTGTCAAAGGAAAATAAAGCAAAAGCAGCGGTAGACTTGCCTATTCCCGAATCAAACAAAAGCCACTTTTTAATGAAATAAGTACAATGCAGATGAGACTAAATCCAAGTTCTACCTCCAAAACATTATTTTATCAGGACTATACAAGTTTTATAACACAGTAAAAGGAGTATGTATATTCCATAAGCTAGAGAAATTCATCTGAAATTCATGTGAATCAAGGCAAGATTTACCAGTTTTTCAAAGCCGTAAGCTCCATAGGGACGATACACAGACCCTACGTGCATGTAAGAAGCAACTGAAAGTTTTCAGTCAAGTAGCACAGAAGCCTTACTGTGCTGCTCGCAGCAAGATTGAACATCTTTACGATATACATTGTTTAACTTAGGTACCATTCAAGTTCCATAAGACAATTTTCAGCACCACTGGTAATTCCGTCTAAACTAGACTACCTTCAACAAATTAAGATTTGTTTCCTTCTTACTTTTATTTTGGGCATCCTTAGCATATTTCACTATTGGACTCTTTTTTTGTGTTTGAAGGGAGAAGCTTAATATACACATTCAAATGAAATTCCTCTGCAGCTGAGATACTTACCTGGACAGAGCAGGAACTGGTACTCCTCTTGCTCGAATAGATGGTTTTCCACGAACTACTGGAACTTCTGCATTTTCTGAACCACCATTTAAGTATGTTAATTCTTGAAGCTGTGCCTGTCTGATTTCATCATTGTAGTCCTAAAACAAGGGGCAGAGTGAGAAAAAACCCCAAATTCTTCAACCATCACACCAAGTTAGTATCAGCAAACACTGCTCTTGAAAGTACCCGTTTAAAAAAAGTTGAACATCCTACCGAAAAATTTTAATATGCAGAATATTATAGGCATATTATTCAAAGATCTCCAAAAGAATTCTAATATTAACTGCAATTTTTTCTCAGGCATGTTTTTCATTCCCAATGCATATTACCTCCGTGTAGGTTTACCAATTAAAATGCCAGTGTTAAAATGCTGTAGATTGGAGGAAACAAAAAAATATCAAGGTCCTGTTTCAGGTGAGGTGTGATTTGTAGTTCCAGCCAGAGAATGACTGTGTTAAAAGCAGGAAAAATTACATTACCTGGTGTTGCAAAGCAATACAGAAAATATACACTGTAGAGAACAGCCCTTGACAATATAGATTAGAATAGATTAGACTTCTACACTTTTAAAGTCAGGAGTTAAAGAATAAACAGTGAAATTCATTCAATACAAACATGCACTATCACCTAATAAGAGCTCAAAAAATTTCAGTTCTAGAACATGCAAGGATAAACAATTTGAAGATACATGGCTTGGCTCTTATTCTGCACAAATCCTCTCTCAAGGTCTATTGAAAAGAAAGCTGAAGTTATTACATGGAATTGATATGGTACTTCTCAAATACACAAGAGCCTTTTCAGGGACCTTGAGCCAAACTCCAAAACCAGAAAAATCACAGGAATAAAACAGATACAGCAGTGAACTTTTAAGCTGTACAACAGTTGAGCTGTACATATTTTTCTGCCCTTTTTCCTCTACTTAAAGCCAGAGAATGCATCTGTAAAGGTGAATAAGAAAAAGAAATACTTCATTCCATGTGTATACATACACATCAAGTATCAAAATTAATAAAGTCCTCTCATAAGAATGAAGTGATACTTCTGGACAACAGCTCTTATTTTCTGCAAATCCCCACATTTCAAAGAAAGCAGGTTTATCCAAATGCCATTTATTTTTACATTTCAATTCTAAAACAAAGAATCTACATCTCTTACTGGAAATCTGATTTTACTACATTTACACACTAGGCCGGTATCAAAAGACTGTCAGGCAGCCTTGCATCAGACAACTCACTGAAACATAACTCCGCATTGAGAGGGGATTAAAGCATCTCTGAACTCAAAGATATCAATTATCCTTGAAGATTCTGCCTCCCCTAGCTTTCACAAACAGAAATAAGTTTTCCTTTACATATCACTGCTAAAGATAGTTCCTAGTGTTAAAAAAAGTGGCACTACAAAGGCATTTTATCCAAATTGTCTTAATAGGCTCTCAAATTTAACTCAGCTGTCCATCTGAGATCCTCCTCTATTTAGCAGCAGAAACCAACCAGCAAACAAGAAAAAAGTCTGGAAGACTGAAGCAACTGTTTCAAACTGAGTTAACTGAAGCTTTTGAGAAACAGATTCCATTATAAAACAGCTCGGAACCAATACACAGCCAAGCCATCACAAGGAGTAGAACAGAAACAGGCAATTGAACACTGTTCTGGCCAACCACTGTACAGAAAACCCACTTCATATTTGTACTTTGTTGCTGGACCAGAACTGGCTACAAACGTGAAATTCCATACATGTATGGAATAAAGAACTTCAATCTTGAAACAAAACACTAATGAATTGTTAAAGCTGTACCACAAACACAACACTTAGTTCTGACATTCATAAAACAGAAATGCCCTTTATAACTTCTCTACAAGACATCCTCTTCAGACTTGGGCTCCTAGAAAAAATACCTTTGATTATCATTTGATATTAATTTAATTTCTTAGGAGACATGCTTAGGTTACCACCGTACGTGTTGGGTCCTTTTTCTTCCTAACACTTTCTCATTTTCCTGTAGCATAGGAGACATATGAGCAGCCTTAGCCACACACAAGGACTTCACTGCACAAAGGCACAGAACAGAAAACACAGTCCTTATCACATATGCCAGAGGCAGCTGGAGGACGGAGTGAAGAGACAGTCACCAGCTTAATTATACATTCTACAAGGAAGTAACAATACAAGTAGCCATGATAAGCAATGGTGTTAATCCATTAGACTCCGAAATGGATTCTTCAATTAAAAGTAACAGATGGTCTATTTATGAATACCCACTGCTGGAAAACAGCACACTTAAAGTCAAATTGAGGAGACAACAATCTCTTCCTCACCTAGAATACAAGAAGGACATGGAAATCCTTTAGACTGCACTCTTCCCCTGTACAGTTTAGGCAGAGGTAACACTCCAATTTCAGTCAAATGGCGCTGATTAATTTGAAGTGAACAGATGTACTCTCATTTTATGAATGTTGCCCATCCTGACTTTGACTACAGTCTTCTCTGAAGATGGAAGATGTTTTCTTCTGTAAGAATGAATCCATCAAGATACACGCAAGCAACATTCTTTTAGATTTTATCTGCAATTTCTACCCTGCCCTGATCAATGCACCAGCAGCAGTTCTCCTTGGGATCGTCTGTAACTTAAGACCTTCCTCCAATTTATCATTTAAACTATTAGTAAAAACATTTTTTATTTAATGTTAGGGCAGGTCCCTGTAAAACCCTATGCAGTTTTGCAAAACACCCAAGCAGATCTTTATTGAGCAATAGTTATCAGGTTTCCAGCCATCTTTATACACACACCTTGCAGTTATTCACCAGCTTATTTAAAGAAAACTGTGTGTTTTTCCAAAGCCCACCAGCTCTTCCAAATGCCATTAAACACTGTTTCATCACCACACCTTACAAACTGAGCATTCAAGAGGCAAGACAGACCAACAGCAAAGCATAACTGACATTGTAGCTGTCAAAAGAAGAATGACTATCACTACTCAAAGATTAAGCAATAAGACTAAGAAAAGTCCTACTGGCCAAAACTGCAGTAATCATGGTATAATACAGGACCCAGGGCGAGGTGAGGGTGGAAGTACCAAGCTTTTTGTCTTAACTGACAGAAGTAATTGTGGGATAAATTAATATCAAACAAAACATCTACCAATCCAGCAAACAGACTACTGATCAGAGAGTATGCCAAAACAGAGGGATTAGCTCATTTAAAGGAGAACAAAAAGGACATACTTCAAGTCAGAAGTCACAATTCTACCTGTAGAAGACACATAAGAGTCAAGGCAACATGAAAAGCACAGCCAAAAAAACTCAAGTCAGAAAGTTTTATGTTTTGGTTTGAGTTAAACCAGTAGTTTAAAGGAAAGTATACCACTGTACCTACTTGAGGCTGAACTTCAATGCAAAGGTGCTTGTTCATGGATCTAAAGAGGTCTTAAAGAAGAGGCGAAGGAATTTTTGCTCTAGTCAGCTACTACAAGGATATTTTGTATCCTACATTCTACCACCAATTGTGATTGTATATTCAGGCCCGATCTGAAAACTGAACAATGATGGTATTCATAAGTTATGATCAGCCTCTAAAGTTCTTGGAAAATATAGTTAGCTTACATTGTAAGGAGAACACAAATTAAAATCATAATCATACATTCTGATAGCAGGACTTCTTACTTGAAATAAAACTGATATTTTTCTAAGAAAACTAAATAGACCTTACAGAAAATAAAAATCAAGCTGCATTTGGTAGTGGTTAAACAAATGGTAGTTTTGGAGCGGGCAAAGCTGTTCATTCTTGCTTCCTGGAGTGGCTGCTGCAAGATGGGCAGGGGGGCAGAAGAGACTAAGGCATTTAAGAACCATTCTGATAAGATGACATTTGAAAAGCCAAAGGGAAATTAAGACAGTGTTGTCTTGATCCCATCGTTCAGAAAAGATTATGTAGCATCAGTTCAGCTCAGTACGATAAAGATGCAACAATCAAAAACTGAGACAGAAAAGTGTACAACCAATGAATGCAATTGCTCATTATCAGTCTGTAATTCTACTAGCTTAACAGTAGTAGAGTATTGATTAGGTTTTGATAAGCTTACTTCATTTATTATGACATAAGGTGACTCAAGTTCAATGAATAAAAGACCTCTCTGATGACGGGGACAGGGGAATCATATTCTTATATATTCTTACTTCCAGTGCATGCAAAAAGCACTTATCAAGTATATTTTGATCTAAAAAGAAAACACCTGTTTGCTCACTAGAATAGTCAAGAACTTAATTCTCCCTTATCTGTTCACACAATCAAATCATAAATCATGTAAGTACTATGAAGTTCAACATCATGACAGCCCAGTACTCCTACAAATATTCGGCCGAGTTATCTCCTACCTAATCGGTTAGGATGTTTGAGACGTAGTGTATGAAGAGGTACATACATCAAGACAAAGGCCATTTGGAACCAGCAGACGGAGTTATAACATGGTGCTTGCTGCTTTATAACAGAACATAAAGCCCAGGACATTTGGCAGGGGTTTAACTGTCTTAAGGTAGATCCACATTAGTGCATTATTTCACATCAGGATGCCTCCTGATCATTGTTACTTACCACACTTCAGTTCGTGTCACTGGAATAGTATTGGGGCATATGAACTAGTTTTCATTCAGACAAAAACAAGCCAGAAAAAAGACTCAAGGGGCCCACAATCAACACCTGTCACCGGGGGACTTAGTTGCATGGATCTAGACTAGAGTTAGCACAAACTAGAACTCCCCAAACACATACAGTAGTATTGTCAGGTTATCAGCACCAGCTGCTTCACCCTAGAGTACAGCTGGAAGTTCTACTCCCAACAGGCTGTAGTGGCTGTACAACAAGGCATCCCCAGCTCGTCCTGAACACAGCTACACTGACTGTACTCTCAAACACTGATGTGCTGCTGTCACTCAAGATACACACATTAGCGAATTTTCCCTAGTTAAGTCTCCCACATTTCCAAGATCTGATACTAATCAAGAACAACATTTGGATAACATTTTCAGCAGTAGAACTAA
>NW_010547044.1:0-9529 GCF_000687285.1 Phaethon lepturus
GTCACATTGGCAAGCCTCCGATATTTATCTCCAATCCATTAGAGCAACGCAGAATTTTTCTTGACTAAGCTGAATTTTTACCCAATTTGCACTTTTTATGCACTATTGTAAGTGCACAATATTAACAATAATAACTATTATAATTGGGTAGACAGATTATGCTAAGACTTCAGTTACAGGGCTGGAAGAAAGTAACTTTCTCCAGCAGCAGCAGGAGATAGGCAAATATTAACATAAAAGCAGAAGTCAAATTCTGTATCAATTATCATGTGTAGAAGCATTCACTACTTTTATGTCTATTCCTGTCAGCTAAGTATATGACCTTTTGTTCTTAATACTTTTATCATCCAATTGGAATAAGCTTGCAATGTTTGTCTAATACAATTTTCTTTATTTTACAGGAATTGATCATGCTGGAGAAGGGTTAAAGCATACAGGCTAGGCTGGGAGGTCTTAATTTCTCTATCCTCTCTTCAGGTAGAGAAGAGATGAAGATTGCTGTTGATAGAGGGTAGAAATTGAAGTACAATAAGGCAAAAGAGAACAGTGACATTGTACAGGCAAAATGCTGACTAGAGGTTTACAGATTATTCTAAGCTTCATTAAGAGGTAGACTAAGTCAAGCCCCATAAAGTGGGGTTCTGACTTTGAAATATGATTTTTTTTTCTATAATAGATTGGGACATGAAAAGGAAAACGAAAGAGAAAAAAGGGATTTCATTTCCCACCACCATACTGATATTTTTCTCATTTTAATACTAATTTGGCAAACATAACCATGGAGTATGTTATCCGGACAGCACAAAGACCAAGCAAGTTTAAGACTACATGGGGAGCATGTTTGGAAGAGCTTTTGCAGCTCCTAATAAGCCAAAGGGGGAAACATGCTCAGGAATGGTCTTTCCAAGTAGGACATCCATAATGGGGGATCGGGAGTCCACCGGAGCAACCCAAAGACTGTGGCTGTAACAGGTAAAGCATGGCAGCCATAATGAGTTGCTACATTCAACCTAGCCTAATAAACTAGGGGTTTTTCTCCCTCAGGCTGCCTTTTTTCCCCCTACACTTCAAGCCTGAATAACGTCAACGTACTCTGCCCAAGTTCAACCAGGAGCAGCCTCACTGTCTTCAGCTACAGCTGGCCGGAGGAGCCTTCAGCTCCAACGTCCCTTCCACGCAACCCGCCCGCTCCAAAGCTACGCCCAGGGGAACAGCTAAAAACACTGCCATCCTCCAAACAAACCCAGTCTG
The DNA here is from genome assembly GCF_000687285.1 of Phaethon lepturus. Lineage (NCBI taxonomy): Eukaryota > Metazoa > Chordata > Aves > Phaethontiformes > Phaethontidae > Phaethon > Phaethon lepturus. Next base: position 1,252 of record NW_010547044.1, read on the forward strand.
AAAAGATATTTCTGGATCCTTTCCTAGAAAGCAGCCTTTTTTTCCCTCCTCAACTTAAAACACCAGGAAAACACTGCAGGTTGCAAAAGGCGCCACAGGGGAGCGTGGAAGGAGCCCCTGGGCCTTCCCAGCCTGGCAGCCGTGTCTCCTCTTCGCTTTCCGAACTGCTGGAGGCATTAACAGGGTGACCACAACACAAATACAGTAACAAGATACTTATTTTGTAGTCAAAGGTTTCCATCTCCTTAAACTTCCACGTTGCCATGTGCTGATGACAGGTAACACAACATTAAACTTCGCAGGTGTCACAGCAGCACATTCTGTATTCTTTCTCCGCTTTCTGGAAGAGTTTATGTTTTCAATACTTACCTCTAGACAAATACATGTTAGTCTAGTTGCGACAGAAGCAGGAAACATGAGGAGTCCAATTCTGCTCTCCCATAAATGCTTCCATTGACTTTAAGGAGCCTATAAAGCCTATACAAAAGGCAGGATTAGGTCTGTTTCCATTAGAATATGAACTCAGTGTTTTAAAGAGAAACAATGTGTATGTACAAAAGGAAGAATTAGATCCCTCCAGGCACTGTCTGCTTTCACTGTAAAAATCTACACACTACACTTGGACCTTTTATTAATAGTCATGTTATTCCACCTGCATGTTTTTCTTAGTAACAGATTTATGCAAAGCTCATGATTTGAAAGGAAGACTCCGGTGAACGGTGTATTTTACATTAAGGTTTGTCACCAAATGTTACCACTGTTTCCTTCAGAACGCCGTGTAGGTTACAAACACGTTTTGTTTCAGCTGTTATGCTGATAAATGAATTTTCATTTTACACACAGAACTGCTTAGAGAAAGCAAACCGCGGTGGGAAGCCTCTTCGGCACACACGTCTCCTGTGCTGAAACTGCTGCAATAGTTGACGTTCACCGGTAAAGACCACGGTCTCGAGGCGGAGGGTACCAGCGGAGCCACTCAGCAAACTTCAGCAAGCACGTTTCAGTACAGGAGAGATTTTGCCCTCAGCAGCCCTATCCTTCCACCTCTTTGGATGCAAAACCCTGTCACCCCAGTAGCATCAAGCTCTCAGGTGCACTAAAAGAAAGAGGGAGAGAAAGAGGAAAGAGGGAGCGCGAAGCAGAGGAGACAGAAAAGATCCTGTGATGCTGTAATTTCCAGGCTGGAAACAGCAGGCTTGCCTCCAGCTACCACCGCAAATTTTTTATGTTATAAAAGCTGAGCAGAAAGAAAGTGAGAAAACTGAAACACAATAGCTGTACAGAAGCGTGCTGATAAGAAAACGACTGGCATTTATGGTGAAGATTACTGACATTTTCACCATGCTTATTTTGTCAGTCTTGAAAAGGCCTAACGTGTCTCAGGCATTTAATGAATCACGCAACACATCACCTTGCCAACTGAGTGCAATAAAGATCAGGCAACTGGGAATAGGTTTCGATGAACGTGACATCAGAAACACCTTACCTGAAGGCATGCATAGGTTCCTGTTAGAGCAGCATTTAAACAATCCCCTGCACTGGGCAAAGGCTGATGAAGAAAATAAAACGTGCGGGAGAAGTGAAAGTCCTCTAAAGCTGAATCTGGAAATTCAACCTTTGTACAGCCAGCCAAAACTGCCACCGTAGCTCCTCTCTAAGCAATGAATAAACTGATCCTCCTTTGCAAACTACAATTTTCAGTGTTTAATACTGTGACCACTTCAAATCCTGCCAACTGTGAGTCTGCTCTGCACTACCGAAAACTTACCCGCTTTGTTGGAGAGATTTCTAATGGTTAGAGTTTCTCTGTCTCAAATCTTATCTTAAAACCTAGGCAATGCCTAATAAGCCTAGAAAGCTTATTAGATATGACATAAATACATTAGGAAGGCTGCTGGGATACTGATAAAATCACGAGACCGGAGGCAAATCCAGGATGAAGGTTTCCATGAATTTAAGGATACTTGGTTGGCCTAATTTGTTCATTCTCTCATAAGTAATACTTTGTTTATTTCAATCTTTTTTCTGCCATATTTGTTACTAACACCCTTTGTTTTAATTATGACACTACATTAATAACAAACACCCACAGCTGTTGAAACATGGGTATAAACACACAAAATATTGCCCAGTGCAAAATGTGAAGTCTTCAACCAAACCAGATGCCTTGCCTTTTTTTTCCCCAACACAAGGTTGGAACAATTTTAGTCACTTGTGAGAAAATCAAAACAGACAGGAAAATGAAGGTTGTAATTTCATTCCAAAGGGCAGAGAGCAATATGTAGGACAATCCATGGTACTGTCTCTCTACGGCTCGCTCCGACTGCTTAGCTATCAGTCAAGACAGCTGCAGCCTGCTCAATCTCAGCGGTCAATATCGTTTTGTACAAATGACATCCATTCTAGTAGAAAGACGTTGTAAAGCATCTTGACTCCAAAAACTAGTGTCCTATGTCACAGACTTGATGCTAGAGCCTTCATATTAAGAGACATTAGCTACATCCATCAACTTATCAGGTAAGAGAAACCCACCAGCAATTCTCCTTCTGCCAGTGTTGTAAATCTAAACCTGAAAGACAAGAACAAAAAGTTGCTGTGTTTTATTTCCAAAGCACAGACACAGCAAACAGCATCCTTCATTTGCTCCCATCTGCACCAGCCAGAGCCTCTGGCAAGTCTGGTGGCAGAAAGCTTTACACAGGTCTCCCTAAGCCATTTCAGGCAAGGTGAGATGGCATTCCCCTCCTACCTTCATCACCACGTTAACCTAAACCCCAGCTTCGATGCCTGCAGCAGATTAGCAAGCACTCCTGTAATCCCTTCTGCCGGCGGGACGGGGGAGAAGCAGGGCACAACTACAGGTGGAGTCTGTACTAGTCTCAAACGGCATCCTAGAAAACAAAGTGAGTGTCTCTTCTAATAAATCATCTCTGATGGCCTCTGCTGTGCTACGCAGCCCAAGACAGACTTGAATTGGTGTAATTTAGACATTGAGTGGGAAAGAGAGAGAGAGTGTATATTAACGATTTAACTCAAATTTTCCTTTTTCGGTCTTGCAGTTATTTAAAACTTGAGAGTTAATAACTTTTTCTGCTATTCCCCTCTTCGACTCTTCAGTCTGTAAAATACATACACATATATTCCCTTGGATTCAATTACTAAATGGGCCCATAAAGTAATATGGAACAAGTCTAAATTATATGCTAGCTCATGAGTTTGACTTTAAGGTTAGAGGTCTGCTTTTAGTACATTGGAATAAGTACCTTAAAAAATAAAAGCTGAGTGCTCTGAGGCGAGCACAGAGCACACTTGCACACTGGCCAAGACACTGCACCAGGATTAAAAGTGCCCACAGCAAGGGGAGAGGGTGTTAATTCATTGATGTTCACGCAGTACTAGAGATCCTCTGACTGAAGGCTGTACGGAACTATAGAGAATTATTAACTACAGAGACACTACCTGTGAATTTATGAATAATGAAGAAAGCAAAGGAAGAACAACCATATAGTTCAGTTTCCCTAATTACTGCCTCTTCAGTATTCACTCATACAGTCAGATTGGCAGGCAGCAACTGCAGCTAATATCTTACGTAAAAAGGATGGAGATTTAGTAAAACCGCACTCCCCATACAAGCCTCAATTTGGCAATTTATTCAAATTTATTTACTCTTGAAGCTCAGCGCTTGCCTAAGAACGTTGCTGAATGAAGGTCTCAGCATCCAGCAACGCATGAAGCCAGGTGAACGCAAAAGCCAGCAGAGCCCAGAAATTACAGGGAACGGTGCAATAAAATCCCTTAAAACACTGACCGAGAGCCTCACTCAATACAACATGAAGAGCTTCACATGTGAACAGCACCCTGGTGATGAGTCCAGCCCTTTCATGCATTGAGGAATATATTAAAACGTGCTCTGTATTGCTAGAATATAGCAGGGGTTTGTCTGCTGATTTTCACTTGAGCTTTTCTTATATCACAATATTTATTTAGTGCATTCACTTAATCAGCAGCATGTCACCAAGGCTCCTAACCTGTTAATATGAGTCCAGGCTCTTTAAAGAGCAGTAATTGCCAGGTGTCTCACAAGCAGTCAACTCATCATAAAAAGGGTCAAAAGAGAGAGTTCAGGAAGCAGACAGCAGAAACAACACCTGGCAACTCCAATGCCATCTCTGTAACGTGAAGGAACAAGACTGAAAATTACTACATTGCAGTACCAGAGGTTCCTTGACATTTGGTGGTGAGATGTAACTATAAAGCTTATTTATGATGGCAGCGGCCATAATGGAGTTCTTTTTTTTAGGTTTTGTTAATCCCTTTCTATTCTCATGTTAACAGGCAGGAATCTCACCTCTGTTCCATTTTAAACTGATTTAGGATATATGACTTACTGGACACTGCTAAATTTAGGGGTATAGCTGAGAAGTCATTACTTACAGTAGCAGCTGCCAATGATAAAACAACTATTGTACTCTTCTGACAGAGGTTGACAGCATAATGCAAGTTTTAGGACTTCAATTTTGGATTTGCTAGGATGTTTGCAATACCAGGGAAAAACAACCGAGCAAGAGAAATGGTATTCTGCCTGTGTTTTTCAAGGCTTTTATCAAAAGACAGAGAATTATCTGTGAAGGACATGTTTTCCACATGAGCTTAGATATTGATTTATAGGGCTATCTACAGAGATCACTATTTATCAGCTCACAGTGTCTGAAATGACAGAAGCATTACGTATTCCAGATGCAGAGAAACCCTGCATTGTTCCAGGTTTAGCCTTACATTGGTAGTAAATGTTGAATTTTTTAATGCTGATCACTGTATATCCACTCAAATCATGAAATCACCTTAAGGCATTTACAGAAACTAAAAGCAAGGTGAATTTCCCTCCTTTGAAACGTGCCTTAGCTCTGAAAAGCATTAATGCAAAAACTGCACCACACTACTCCACAAACCTGTTTATTTATACACAATTCTAAGCAATCAAAAATAAAGCCCAAGCCCTGCCGTCCAAATTTCTGCAGGATTTTACTGCTTGCAACCCTCCAGAATCAGTCCTGATAAAAAAAAGCCCAGCTTACATCCCATTTCTCCTTTTCCACCATCAAACAAGCCTGTTGAGAGAGTTGCAGACTCAGACAATTACTACCACACCAAAGGCAAGGAGTTCAGCGAAGTTATTGCATTCATCCTCTGAGACACCGGCAACGGGGGCAAAAAGAGGCCAAACTGGAAACTACGGCGCCTGCACCAGCCTCCCTGTAGATGTTATTTGGCCTACTGAACATTGTTTCTCATTACATAGTGAGGGGGGGAAGAAAAAGAAGAGATTAAAAATTGTCCAATTTTCAGAGCCCAAACTGAGCTTCAAAAGGAGAAGCTCGAGAAGCCCTTCCCAGCATCAGACGAGGGTACACGACCCACATATTTAATGTTTTTATGTAGCAACTATTTTATGCCAGAGTCATGCTTTCAAATTCCCCATGGTGCTGCCTGCCTGGAGCACTATTTACAGCAATCCTGAAAAACCACACCTCCACCACCGGCCTGGGACCACAGCTTCAGAAATGAGCACAGGAGGGAAGAACATGCTCCTCTTGCCACCTTCACAGCATGACGATCCCATCCAAACACCAGTTAACTCAACAGCCCTCTTAGCTTATTAGGCCCAAAAGGAGGGTGTGCTTGGCTACATGAATACAGTCAGAAACATCAGCACCACCGAAAGATGGGGCTAAATGAAGACATATGCTGGCCTTCAAATTTTAGGTGTACGGATGCTAAAGCAGTCTTTGAGGACCGAGGGCTTCCACCCAAGCTTTAAGGTCAAAATCTAAGCTATAATGTAAATCCCTGCAGCTCTCTATAAAAGATCTGAAGAAGTATGGATGATATATAGATGATGTATAAATACAATATACAAGGGACCTTGTGCTAGCAATACTCTGGTAAAACACCCGGTGCTCAGTGAGGGAAAGGACACAGAAAGCAGATCAAGACCCAGCCGGATGATTCAATCTAGCTACAGGATCGATAAACTCAGTAGCAACACAACACATTAGCATTTCTCCACCAACCCTGACCCTTCAAAACCTGCAGAGGCCAGGGGAAAACACTGTCATGAAGAGCCATCGCAGTGGGCTGCTAGAAGTTTCTGATGAGTCCCGGGCTGCCTACAGCCAGAGTGTTGGGAGCCACTGAATAACAAAAGCAAAACCCGGAGACATCACTTTATGAAACACAATTAGAAGAATTTAAACATTGTTCGATGGAATGATGCACTGTTCCATGTAATTGCTTGTTTGATAAATAGCAGGCAGTTACAGCTCACATTTTTAGCCTGGAATTATTGCCAAACTGAGTTATTTTGTGAGGTAGAACTGAATCAGCGGTTCACTTACAAAAATTAAGCCCTGGAGAATGTGAAACAGTGAAATATTTCTACTCATTAAAATAAACTATCGGTGCTAGATAATCAGCATACAGACACAGCCCAGAGAGGTGGAATATTAATGTGCCCCAATCACTTTTCTTGAGATTCATCTGCTATGCAAATTGTCTATAGCTTGATACCATCCCTTAAATTTATTTCCCCCAAAGTTTTACAGCCATGTCCTAATCACTGCTCTGCACCACAGGGCCACAGTGCTCATACAACACCCCAGTAGCTGACTGGGGCTCTCTGGGTCACCCCCGTGAACCTTACTCTAAAATCAAGTGGTAAATGCAAAGGCTATTTCCGCACCAGATACAGTGTTAAAATTCAGGAGCCATTTCGTGGTGCAGGGAAACAAATGTGGTTGCCATCCCACTCACCACGGACACACGTCCTGATCCTCAAGCCACAGCATTACTTGGTGGTCACAGAAAATGTTGCAAGGAACTGATGGCTGGACCTGGGTGACTGTCCCCAGAGAATAGCAGCAGAAGCTGTAACTTAGTTGATTTATGGTTAAATCCACATCTGACAGTTCAGCATCCTTCAGAAAATAAAAACTTCATGTCCATACTCATGCACGAATTACTTTTGGAATATATATACTAAAATAATTTGGGACACCTTACATAGATATAGTAGCAAGGGTAACTTGCTTCACAAAGAAAAAAGTAATTTTATATATTGCCTCCTACAGTGTGAATTCATTTCCCACTGGATAACATTAGCCTGAGTTGGAATATGTGCAAATTTTAGTTCCAAGACAATTACACGTTTTGGAGCTGATATTTCACAATTCATCAAAAGTAGAGACCTTAAAGCTTTTGATGCTTTGAAAGGCAATGTCTCATTTTTCCAAAGACAAATGTCCCTTTCTAGCTTTCAGAGATACTGAACCATCAAACTTTATTTTCAATGTCATCACAGTTGGGAAGAAATGTGTAAAGTAATTTTTAAGAGTTTCTAAAATTTTCTTTTAATTTCTTCCCTCTCCTTGGAGTCTCTGGTTACTGCAGAGTACTTTTACAAGTAGAACAGTACTGATGTAAGTCAAGAATGATGCAAATTTGAAAGTAATCCTAAATCCACACTGACGAGCCCTTATATCATACAAACGAAGTGTGTACCACTTACTCTACTTGTTAACTGCTCAGCATCTTGGAAAGGATACATCTTCACATGTATGCCCAAACATGTCATTATTTTGGGATACATAATTCAGAATCTGGGAGTTTAGAACAGAAAGCAATGAAAAGTAACAGATTAAAAGGAAAAAGTGTAAGCTGGCAGAGGTACATTATCCTGGGGAAAAATTTATGAGCGTAAGTAAGATCAAACATACTTAATTCTTGTTAAGTCTTTCACGATGACGGACCATCAAGAATCCAGCCTCATCCAGCCCTCAAGCGAGCGATGTGTCAGAAGAGGGAGTCCTGCTGAGCGGCGACTCGAGACCAAGACTACAGTGGGACCCGCAGGGTCACGGCCAATTCCCTGGCACTTTCCCACCTCCATCCTGCCCGGTCCTGGTGTGGTTGTGCTTCCAAGGTTACGGCTGAACGGGATCACAGCAGCAGACGCATATACCAAAACGGGATCGGAATAACGCGTTTGGTATTGTGGAAATTCCTTTATAGATGCTATTTTTAATACCCAGTATTAAACATGCTTATGGATATTCCATTTCCAGCACAGTTATTACTCTTCAATTGCCATTAATGTAAATGGTGGGTGCTGGTTAATGCCAAGGCATGTGATGAATTTTTTTCCTTTCCCATCTGGGTTTCTATAATCTCAAATAGAGAAAAGGACACGGGCAAGATCAGAGCTGAAGGACACCCGCCGTCC
>NW_010547044.1:9560-57744 GCF_000687285.1 Phaethon lepturus
ATTTTGGAAGAAACCTTTGTTTGCAGGATAAAGCACATCATAGGCATTATCCCCTCTATTCTACCTAATGCATAGTTGATAATACTACAGTTTAAAATGTTAATGAAAAATGACTAATGGTAACTAAATGATTCACTTAACTTGGCTCTCTCTGTAATGTATTCTTGGTATGACAGACATTTATTAGCTCTCACTGATGATTCCACAGACACCCTGCTATGCAGAGAGTGCCTGTCTACACATTAAAACTTAATGCACAAAGCAAGAATTATTGATGTTAGCTCTGTTCTAAAAGGGCATATCAGCAGGATTTTTTTTTTTTTTGCCATGGCTTTATTTTCCTTAGCTATTGAATATTCATGGATTTTTCATTTTATCAGAAGCTAGTGGTCCAAAACTAGCTTTTGGACCTAGTCATTTCCCCTATTAATTTCCCCACAATATTATTTTTGCCACAATCATTTTTAAGTGTTTATTTTTTACAGACACATTAAAATAAGCGCACGTGTGATGTTTCAAGATTAAAAAAGCAGCTTGGAAATCCTTGCGCTTGCACACTGTGTGCTATCTGCATGCCTGGGGAAGCCGCAAGGCCTAATGGACCTTGTGTTTTCCTTGGGAATTCAGCACTTGTAAGAACAGCCAAATGCTGACAATTACTAGAGGAAAATACTGCAGGAAGATGAATACTGCCTTGAACACGCGCAGACAATCACCTCCGCTTTGCTGAACGGATGCACGCTATGGACGAGCCGGCGCGAAGCGCTGCGCTTCTGCGCAGATCTGAGGCATGAGCGGGCAGCAGCCCTCCTGTGCGCGGGCCTTTCCCACCCGGGAAGCTGCTGGCTGCGCTCAGCTCCAGGCCTCGCCTTCGACACTTCTGGGTGCCCACCGAGCCTGATGTCAACGCGCGATTTCACTGCCTTCTAGGGTCCCTGAGTGAGATTTTCAAAGCGTCTACATCCTAGACACTCGGGAAGCTCAGAAAATCCACGGTATCTCAGTCTTTTGGGAAAACCACCACCAAGCTACTATCTCGTCCTGGCTTAACCCCAGCTGCCACGGAAGCACCACGCAGCCGCTCGCTCGCCCTCGCAGTGGGATGGAGAGGAGAACTGAAAAAAAAAGGGTGAAACTCGTGGGTTGAGATAAAGACAGTTTAAAAGGACAGCAAAGGAAAAGAAGATAATAATAGCAATGGTGATAAGAGAATATACAAAATAAGTGATGCACAATACAATGGCTCACCACCCGCCGACCGATGCCCAGCCAGTTCCCAAGCCATGGTGCCCCCGGCCAACTCCCCGCAGTTTATGTACTGAGCATGGCATCATATGGTATGGAATACCCCTTTGGGCAGTGTGGGTAACCCGTCCTGGTTGTGCCCCCTCCCAGCTTCTCGCCTGGCAGGGCATGAGAAGCCGAAAAGTCCTCAACTAGTGTAAGCACTACTCAGGAACAACTAACACACCAGTGTGTTATCAATGTTACTCTCATACTAAACCCTAAACACAGCACTATACCAGCTAATAGGAAGAAAGTTAACTCTATCCCAGCTGAAAGCAGGACCTGTCTCTAATTACAGTTCTGAAAACCAATAAATTTTCCCCCTCTTCCTGAGCTAAACAGGCCTCAGGCATTATACACAGCTTTTTCATGGTGTTTGGCCACCACTGAAGGAGAGCCGCTGATCCACTTGGTCTGGTCAGCTCCCTTTGGTGCAGCACACCAGCAGTTCCTGAGCATCAGCTCACCCAGCATCAGGACGGAGCCGTGGGGAGCCCGCGTTTTGCTGCTGGGGAAGTCGGGTGGTCCCCGTTTCTTTTCATACCTTAGAGACCTAGAGCACAAGAGTGCCGCTGCCTGCAGCTGGACAGATGTGGCTGGAATCTGCCCAAAAGCAAACCTCGCTCTGATACCAATCTAGGCATTGCTGCTGCCTTGGGAGAACCTGCAAGAAAGCACTTGGCCATGGGTGTTTCAGGCCAACCCCCCACTGCCCTGAACCAGCCGTAACCCAGTGGAAAGTGAGCAAGAGCGGATGCAGAATGACACTGTTTGGAATTGGCAGACTAAGACACCTGGTCTGCATCCCTTTGCTGACTCAAGGAACTTCATAAAGCCTCTACAACAAATGGAAAAAATAAGCCTCGAAGTTGAGCAGTTGAAGCACTCCGTTTCTTTTCCTCTCAATAGAGATAGACAAGGAGGCACTTTCAAAAGTGCTGGAGTGCCTGTCCCTGAGACTTAACAGCCACAAACCTGAATGAATCACTCACTTTTCTGATCGCCGAAGTCAGGCCGGAAGTAGACTCCAACTGAAGACACATAAGCTTTTACCCTACGCCTAAATATAATTTCCACTAACAGCCTGCACTATGCTGCTTTAATGTAAATGGGAACTTAGACCAGATACAGTAAGGGTCTATAATCTTTTAGCTATGTTTAAACAAAAGAGAGGTCAACAGGCTATTTACCATAATCCATTCTTAGGTTTCATGAAATTACAGCGTAAGAAACAGACCAAGTCTGGGCTTTATGATGAGGACAGAATGGCTCTCTGTGCCTTTTTTTTTTTTTTTTTTTTTTAAAAGCTGAACATGGAAGGAAATTGAATGACTTGTTAAATGGCTATATTTGATAAGGGAACATTAATGCATTTTTCAATAATAAAAGTGAAGAATGCTGTTCCAGCCAGACATTTCTTTTCATTTTTATTATACAGACAGTGCTTGATTACAGTTTAGGGAAATGAACTGAAAGAACAGATGTACTATTTTTTTGATAGGTAGTCAGAAGGGTATTTTACAGAGTCTGGAAAGAGTTGGAAGGCAGATGATTCAAAGGATAATTGAAGAATGATATTTAAACAGGTTACATTTGTGCCCTCAGGCATTAAACATAGGAGACTGTTTTTAATTCTCAACACGGGATTTTGCATTGCTGCAAAGCAAATGGATACAAGGAATAATTTCGTTTCAGAGACATGCAGTAACTGCTGGTTAGCAAGTAGGAAATTTTCCACAATCCCGGGAAACAGCAACGTTTTATCTGAAGTTATTTAGAATAAACCAGATGCTCCTCAGTTTAATATTCATCGTCATTCATTATGTTCGAGTATCGTATTTTCAGTAGTTTCAGAGCAGAGGTCAAAAGCATTTCAGAGTAACATAGGTGGTAGCAAGGACATGTGGAGACAGCCCCAGGTGCCGGACTGGCATCGGGACTGCCGTGCAGAGGTCCAGCGCAGCCCGCTGGGATGCAGACCGCAGCTGGTCCGTGCCCTGGGGTCTGAGGGGGCTGGTGACAGTCGTCAGGCAGGTGGCAACGTCCCCCCCTCCACAGTTGGACCGGATCTAGCGTCCCGGTCCCCTGCTTGAGGTGGCCCATCACCACGCAAGCCAGCTGTGCTCCTGGTACAAGCTGGGACCCTCCTGTCAGGGCGTAAGGGAGATTCAGGGCACGCACACTACTTTCTTCAAGCTACATCTTCAAGCGTCAACTCCAGCACCAGATTTCAGAGAAAAAGGTACCTTTCTAAGGGTTTCAGCCCTCACTAAGGTGTGAGCAGCAGTCTCTTTAAAACCCCTTAGTTCTCCAGGTCTGACATTCCCATGCCCTGCTTAACAAAAGAGCACACATTAACCCTTTCCAGTAAAAAACACATATATTAATTAGCGAGTTTCAGTGGAGTACACACTACATCCACGTTGATAACACATTAGTGTATCATGATTAATGTTGTGCACTTCATGCCAATTGAATTCCTAATGATTAGCCACTTAATTCTGAGCTGAAACAATTACTCTTCGCGTTGAGAATTACTTCTTTCAGCTCAAAGCTCTGCAGCTGGAGTACAGAAAGCCAACCATACCCAGTCATGCAAATACATCTTATAGAATCAAAATTCACGTTTACTAATACCTATTTTGTATGCGTAATAAAGCGCTTGGCATACAAAAACATCATCTTTCAAGACTGGTACAAAATCTGTTGTCAGGACTAGCACATCCCTAACTCATAGATTTCAGCGGTATCACACATGCATGTTCATATTTGTGCATGAGAAAGCAGTTTGCTCTTGGTCTATAAAGGCCTCCACACAAACACTGGCTCTCCCTGATGTCATTTAGACTAACATTTCAGACTCAGTATATATTGGTGGATGCTGCAGTGGCAATATTATGTATCAGAAAATCAAACAGGTACATCTTGATTTAGATCCATTATAGTTGGGACAAAATACTTGGCTCGTCTTCAAGTGAGTGATGAATTTAAGAGATACATCTCATGGCAGCTGTGTAGTTTTGGGAGATGCACAATTTAACTTGTAACTGGTAATTATACTTGTCATTTTCTACAATCAAAACACTACGCAGACAATAATTATACCACCAATATGCCCCTGAGAAATAGATAAACAGGCATAATTCATTTTACAAGTGTGGAATCAGACACAAAATGATCTGATGACAAAAAATACTAATGGCAAAACCAGTATCAAAATGCAGGGTGTGCTCGTTGTGCAAACTAGCTCCAACAACAGCATTGGCTGAACAGAGCTGCAGCACAGCAGGATGCAAGAACTGCGCCTTGCCAAGCCACTTTGCTGCTACTTTGACGTGGTGATGATTACTGTGTTATAATTATGGTGATTCAACGAAAGCATTAATGTTCCCACACTTAGAGACACAGACTACAGTATGCATGGCTGAGTATCACTGAACAGACGTTAGTTCTCCAGGACCAGTTGCTCAACGTAACATTCATAACACAATCAGTGCTGCTAACAACGTGAACGGTGCATTTCCTTAAGTCTGTGCAACTCAGAGACTAACCCCAAGGCAAAGTAAGCAACTTTTGGGGAGTCTTTCTGCTGACTTCAGTAGCTGCTGGATGAGACTCCTCTTATGCATGATACAAAGGGCTGCTCCAACATCTGCAAGAGCCAGTAAAACGCTCTCCAGAGACTTTCAAAAGACAGCGGACCATTTCATCACCTACACACTGACCAACCAAGCAGTATGGTATTTAGATTTCCTATTCCATATGGACTCGTAGCTTTGCAGTGAAACATACTCTAGCACCTCACTGTATAAGGGACCTGAGGCTGATGTGTGCAACAGCGAGGACACACAAGGGAGCACATTATTCCAAGAGACCCTTGCAGTGTCGTGGAGATATTACTTGGAAGAAAGTCAGACGCTGTTCCTCAGAATTAATTTTGCAGAATAAAGCAACAGTAGATGTTAATTGTAATAAATTTGTAACTCTAATTTCTAAATGAGTGGTTTGCTTACAATGCCTGCAGCTGCAGGCGGGGGTCTCCCCTTAAGTTTTATCTTTGCTTGGCCTCTGTCATTACCCTCCGCGCCCTATTTCTCCAATGCAGATGCCATGTGAAGAAACAAAAGTCTCATATGTTTTCTAAAGATATACATGCTGGCCAAGCCCACTTGCATCCAGACTGCTTTCCTATCCCCTATTCTTATTGCTCAGGTCTGTCGGGTTTTTCAACATAATTCTTAACGGAGCAAAAGGAATCATAACAGCAACCATTTTCTGGGGCTTAGTGACCACCAGTAGTTCTGTGCCAGATCCACTGGAAACACACGCCAATACTCACATAGGCTGTGCAAAGCCAATCTGCAAAAAGCAAGAATCATTTTCAATCTACAGCTTCCAAAGACAGGTGCAGGTTTGGCAGGGAAGAAAGGAAGCTTGTTTAGGTTATTTTTGGATGCGGATAACTGACTGAATACATGGATTTTTATAGTGTTGGGACTTGCACAAGACTGACTTTTTAGCGACAAGACCAATCTGGAACCTGCACGGCTGCAGGACAGCCTTTAATAACAGATGGCAGTACTTTGCCAATGGTTGGACACAGAGGTTCGGTGTCTTAGCAGATGATACCTTCTGTCTTACTTCTTTAGCCACCGATTTAATTACACTGGTAATGTCATGAGAAGCAGAAATCAATTATTCATTAAATCTGCCTAAGACATCATTCTTTTATCCCATGTATTTTGTTTCAAGATCATTTACACTTAGATTAAAAGGTACTTTTCTTCCTTTAGCGTCAATATTTTATACAGTAACTCACTTAACAGCCCAAGTGAAAATTGAAGTGGGACTGTCAAAGAGGACCAGGACATGATAGTCTGTGCAAGGCATGAAGGTGATGCTTGAAAACTCCACCAATCCATCTACTATGCATCAGCAGCTGTGTAATTCAGGGATCGTAAGCAGGGTGCAGGGAACGATCTGTTACATCCCTTTTGAAAACAAAGTCCTTCGATGTCTTTACATCTCAGTCTCCTGTGACTTCTTTAGAGATTGTTGGAGGTGAAACCGTAGATCTTACACTGCCTGTTTTATAGCTCCCTCCATTTTTAATAAACACAAGACCTGGTTTGCTATTACTTTCTTGACACAAAAGATTCTTTTCTACATTCCCATTAAAAGCAATATTGCTTTTTATAAACTCAAAAGATGACGTTGAGGTCTCTTTACCCACAGACAAACAAAAATCTTTTCTTTTGCCTGGTTTGTTTTTGCACTAGTTGACTAAAAATAAACAAATAAATGAAGATGTAATTTTAAGAGGTACAAGCGTCTCCTCTCTATCTGCTTTGCCATCAACTGTCCATCCTTATTCTCTTGCTGGTTGGCTCCCCCACTCTGATAAAGCCATGACCGTAAACATGCATGTAACTCAGGTGAAAATATTCTCGTCTTTGTAAGATTAAAGATAGGAATGGGAGAGGGAGACTGGGCAGAGCTGAAGACATTAGGCTGAGAAGGAGAATTCAGGGTTGGAGGAAGTGGGGAGGAGGAACAGCGAGAACAGAGAAGTAGGTCTTGGCAAAGAGACAACCTTACTCCCTGCACACAGCTGCAAATTCAGCAACAGTTCATTAACCCAAGCTTACATGAAATAAAGAAGATAAAAACAGCTGCAGAGAAAGCAGCAGAATCACTCCTACCCCTACAGCTAGACACCCTGCGTGCAGCCTAACTGAGCCCTGCGAGGCGGTTTGGGAGCTGGACGTGACTCAGCTGTGTGCCTCGTGATCCACCATCATACTGTCAGCGCACAAATTTCTATGGTGAAAATTTACCCTCAAACATACACAACCACATACATTGCGTTAGCTTTTAGTGTTACCCCAGAGCCCCTAAGTCCTTGCCAGAGGTCAAGCCCTACCTGGGCTAGAAACTGCGCAGAGGCGAAAGCGTCTCTGCAGACTCACATCCATGCATCAAGTAGAGAGCAGATCAGAGCACCTACATTCTTTAGATGGACACTCAAATTAGCAGCAAACTATGCACAAATGGGACCGTGCGTTGATGGGGTGAGAGAAGCCTACAGATACAGGACGTACCCATTTAGTGACAGTGTGTCCATGCCTGGCAAGTGCAGTGTGGAAGGATTTGTTTCTAGGCTGTAAATAGGTGGCATTTAAATGAAAGAAAGTCCACACACAGGCTTCTGTAGGACTGAAGCTATGGAAAAAAAGAAGGGAAAAGCCTCTGCTGTGCCTACACAAACTGCTCAAAATAGTCACTCTTGGCTATTACTTTATAGAGTGATGTCACTGGCACAACAATCTGTTACAGAAAGAAAGTAGCAATTGTGGAAGTACCTAATATTGCACCTCACCTTCACCACAGGAACTCTCATTCAATTTACATTAAGTAAGATGTTATGCTTTGGAGAAGTACCGACGACTTCAGCTTCTCCTTACCAGTTCAATGAAACAGTTCCTTTCTCCTTCAGCTGAGCTTATTATTAATATTTAATGTATCAAAATGAACTGAAAGCTACTACTGTGCATCTGTTCTGCAGTTCTCCATCCATCTATTGACATCAAGGCTTAGTTCCCAAAACATGACATTAACTATATTGCTATGTAAGTACATACTCCTACAACTAACATTCCATAAGTAAAATGTATGCACGGCAAAAGCCAAGCCTGACTTGAATAGATTAAACTGTCCTCTCCCAGCCAGAGATGTCTTTGTTACTTCGCCTCCTGATGTCGATTCCCCACACCAGCTTGTACGTTCATCTTCTGTCCTCTAATTGAATTAATACTCACTTCCTCTTACTAATCCCCAGATGCTTGTCTGAAATGATCTAAGACACAGCCCACGTTTACAAGGAGAAAAGATTTATGTTAGGGCATCAATTTGATAGCTACAGAGGTTTGCTAATTTGCTGTGCAGCCAGGCAATCTGACTGTGGGAATATCGTGATTTTTTACTGCTCCTCTACAGCTTGGAGGTAATGTTTTGCTTTTAGCCCTGTGTTGGAACCACACTCAGAATACTGTTCAGATGTGATTTAAGATCGAAAAGCAAGGAATACTCCTTCCTGGATTTTCCAGGCACCAGAAATACATATGAACTTCAGTGCACTGTAAGTTCGCCAACTCTCTTTGGTTTGGCTATAGTTATTATGTCACTACCAGGGGAAAAAAAAGAGGGAAATCTTTTCAGCATCACATTTATGCTCTTCAGCATTTTCTAGTGGAACAGAATGTGTGGAACAGCGAAAAGGGAGATAAAACAATGGTTGCAATTATATCTCCCTTCTGAACCCCTGGATCAGATCTTTTAACGAAAAGTTTGCCCTGTTTAGAGCTTAGGAGTTTTGCCACCATTTTCAAGAGATCAGGTTTCACTTTTCTCCGAAGGTTATGAATGGACAGAAACATCTACACTGACAGCATGCTGGAAATCCTAGAACACAAAGCCACCATCCCCCTCCAATGCAACCACACAATAGTCTCAGTGTGAAGGAAATAAAATATTCTTTTTATTCTGGTCCCCACTTTTTGCCATGGCCCCATGAATGTAGGAATGGTTCAAACGTAAGACCTCATCCACACCAGGATATACAACTGCTACAGGTTGGTTGAGCAACAAAGATCTACTTAAGTGGCCCCAATATGATTGCTACTATGTTATTTTTATAGAGGAAAAAAAGAAATACACAATATAAACATTGGTTTTGCTGTGTTCAGATGCTATATAGATATTACCATATAAAAATACTTTTTTTCCTTTTCTTTCCACACCTCTTCCATATGAGTAAGAAGCAAGGTCTGGAAACTAGTAAATAAAAGCAGTTTAACTGTGGCTAGCCCAGGTGATGATTACTAAAAAAACAACTGATCTTGCAGTCTGGTGATTAAACAAGCAAATACAAGGACAACTCCAACAACCAGCAGTAGGGTGTTTCCCACGCGTGGGGCAGGGGTCCTTGCAGGGATTTGGCTCCCGGTTCTCTGGTTCTGGGAGAGCGCCCTGACCACTGGCAGCGACAGCCCGGGCCCCTCCAGTTCATGCTTCAGTTTCAGTGAACTGTAAATTCCTGCCGTGATGAGGGTCTGACCATATCAGACAAAGAAGACTGACAGAGTAAGGCACAATTTTCTCCTTGTTTTAGTAGGCCAACAGACAATCACACAAGGTCTTGAAACGACCATGGCTCCTAGTCTATTGTTAGCCTCAGATCATCATGACTAGAGGCTTAATAAAGAGCCTGATAGCCTGAAATCCTGCTCATTTCTTCCATTTAATTTCAGAACGCAAGACAGCATCAACAGGAGAGACTGAAGACTCTCAGTGCACTGTGTCACCCCTGTACATGACTCGAGCACCCCACTGCCCAGTGTAGGGTGCACAGTCAAATAGCCTCAAATCCATTGTGACCCCCCAGCACCTGTGAGATTAACCCCAAGTCAACCCAAGTGTTTCCCAGCTACTACTATTGGAAGAATCTGGCCCAAATTGACAGCTAGTTTCAATCATCCCCAAACTGCGTATTTTCCATATGACCTTTTTGCTCAGCCCTGTCCGTAATCAGGCAGTGCAGCCCTGTGGGAGGGAACGCACGCTTCTCCAGTGCACTAAGGAGCATTAGGGATTGGACTGCAGCATCTGGCTCGACCCACCTTACACCTCCCCACAAATTTCAGCAAAGAGAAAACTTACTTGGGAAGTGTCCTTAAATAATCTGTGCTTGCTGTAACAATTTACACACTTGTACAGAAACTCTGCAGGCTGCCTCTCCGCAGTACAGTGAATTTCCTTACACCCTAGTGCCAAAAGGCACACTGGCTTCTGCAGCCACATCTTTCAAGCAGCAGTATTTTAACCTTGCTTGTCTGTGGTATTTACAGAGGAGCAATCCTGAATCTCTCTTTGTCAATGGACAAGCAGATTATTGCACTTTTACTGAAGAAAGCTTTGGTAAGGTGCAGCTGGTTACATTATTGAGGTTAATTTATATTGTACAGAGCTAAAAAGTGAATGAATAATATATATCAATATTACATACGATAGCAATGAATATTACAAGTCAGTTTGTAGGACTTCAGGTGCTACATCAGATACAGTAAGTCTGTAAAAACAGGACTTGGGGAATCTAATCTCTTGAAAATAATCGCAAATTTAACAACTCCTTCTGCCCCTCCTTAATATTCAAGTTAGATAGTAAACGAGAATTACAAGTACCAATAGATAGGTTTTATGTCTGTATTCTCTCATGTTCATAATTATGTCTATTGGGATGCATTACACTCCCTCAGGGAGAGAGAGGTTGCAGCTGGGCTCTCTGGATTTAAAAGAGATCATCTGGCCCTGCTGCAAGTGGGCTATGATTCTGCTGCATAGCGTTAAGAAACCTCTTTGAAAATAAAAAACACAGGGGGAAAAAAGGCATATCTTTAAACAAACACAGTTGCTACCCTTCACACAATGGAGAAAGCTGCCCAAAAACTACTTGCACCAGAAATAAGCCAGAGAGGCTACAGTTCACAAGGTCTAGGCCGAGAATGCTGGGATACAGCTACTTAGCCAGTGATGCTGGCGCACTTGTTAAAGCGCAGACAGAAAGGATGCATTCTGCCCCTGCAGCAGCCGGTGGCAGAAATCTGTGCTCATCACACCTGTTTGCAGACACTGATATTCTCCCGCTGCCCTTGGCTTTCTAATTCTCCAAACCGCTACATCCCCCTGCATCTTGAGGTATGCTTATCCAGGTTTTCTGGGATACAGCTTTCAAGTGGGGAGGAAAAAGAAGGAACCTAATGCAGAGGAAGAGGCAGGTGCCCCGTTTGAACGTTACTCATTTCGGAGCAAGCATTTGACTGAACCAACATGGTTCAGTTCACCAGAGGCCTGATTTGGAGACAATTAAACACAAAAAGCCACTGAATGGCACCGGGTCAGACTGCTGGAGCCCAGGTCTTTTCCCCAGCCAGCTGCTCAAGTGCTTGTCTAACAGGGAGCCCACACACGACATACAGATATCCAGTTTTGAAAGCTGTGTTATGCTCTTTCCCCTCCAACACATACAACCCTTTTGTTTTTGGCCATGTCTCCGGCATTATTAAATGTTTCTTCTCATACTTTTATGGCTCCAGAGAGCCTTTATATTAAAACTCATATGGTCTCAAAATAATAAAATATGACTCAAGGACTAGAGAAATTAAAAAGAAGTGTCTCTGCTGCTTCTTTTTCTATCAGGGAAATCTGAGCTATTTTGAGTGACGACTGTATTTTTTCATCTCATGCAGGTAGCAAGTCTTTTATTAAACACAGGTGCCCAAAAATTCATCCCAATGCACTGCAGTAACTTGAACGAGCATGTCCTGGGGATAATTCTGGCCTTGAGTGCTGGTAGTTACTGTACATACTTGTCTGATTAATTCCTCATGACTTAAAAAGGCATCCATCATGTCACAATGAATGATCTATGAAGCACACTGTACCTGAAACCCTCCCCGAGTCATTTCCATAGCATCTAAAACAGGCTCTTATCATTTGTAATCAGTAATTAATAACAAAGCATTCTCACTAGTGCAATTTTTCTGCTAAGGTTAATGTAATATTTCATCCCAGGCCAGCTGCTGTTTTACAACTTCCAAGCACAGTGAGTAATGTCTTTGCATAAGAAGTCATCCACGGAGTAGATCAATTAGCTCCTCTTTCATCAGCAGGCATTTTGCTGCAGCAAGGGTGGCTAATTAGATACAAAGTTGTTGCTTATGAAGAGGAGTATGTACCCAAAGTTTGGCATTGTACATTGACTTTTCTTCCCTATGTCTCCATTTGCATCTTTTCCATTAAGGAAGTTTTAACCTATGATCAATCAAATACTGTGATTATGAGCTGCACTTACCATGCTGCTGTTATATTCACAGATCCACCTTCAAAGATCAGCATCCACCATGCAATATATGTTTTCAGTATTGGTAACACTTTTGGGCCACTTCTTGCTCTCAAGAAGGACACACATGTATTTACGACTATAGTCTCAGTTGCAAAGCATCAATAAATTGTAACATATTGTTCTTTAGGTAAGCTGCACTGTTTCTCATACTCCAAAGTTGACATCAGAATATCTGTATTGCTGTCCCTGGGAGGAAATTCGGCACCCAGAACATATATATATGAAAAAGGGAGAAAAAGCAGTGTATAACACTGGTGTATAGTACTGGTGTAATCTTCTTGTCTTACTGAAATTGGCAAATAACTTTGGAGACCTATGTTTTTTACCCTCTTTTGATTGATATAGTAATTGGCATCTCAGCCTCTTCTTGCATGACGTAGCTGACACATGTCTGCCTCAGGAAGCCCGTGACCCACAGGTCTTTGTGCACTGGAAGTTGTTTATCCTTCATGTAGTCTGTCCTGATCACCTACTGCTGGAAACAAAAGAGCAGGAGAACTGGACCTTTCATCCTACTCAATGGCCTGCCCTTTGGCTCTTCTGTTTCCAAGAATGAGAAGCTGTAGCACACAGAAACAACCTACACAGTGGTCAAGTGCCTCAGGATCACCAAGGGCAGAAATACCAAGTTTTAAGCATTTGAAGCTTTGATTCAAAGTGCTGTGGACAATGTGTACATAAAGCTTGTACCACGAAGCTCACCACAAACCTCTGTCCAGGAACTAGTACAAGTTGCCCACAGAGTCATCCTAGTGATGGGAAATCAACTGAAGATAGGAAGTTACCAATCCAGATGAAAGTTGAGTGATGTGGGCTGGACTACGTTTGCTGATGCTATCCAGGCAGCCTAAGCCACAGACAATCACACAGCAGCTCTAAAAAAAGGAGCATTTGCAGCCTGAGGTGACTGAGGATGTATAAACACTGTCTACAAGGCAAAAGTTCACTTTCCTCCTTTCCCTTAGTGGGAAGGAGGGGGAGAAAAAAAGCAGAAGTAATAAAAGAAATGGGCCATTTCAGAATGACTGCTCCAAAACAGTCCAGTACAACTTCGTAAGACAAAGGCAACACGAGGTCCACAGCTCTCACTCACCAGGTTTCGCAAATCACCAGACACCCTGGCTCCAGCTACACCAAAAGCAGCCACCTAGAAACACATCTCCTTGACAAAAAAAAAAACGTGTTTGAAAAGGCAAGTAACAAATAGCAAACAGCGTGACCTTTACTGAAATAGTCATGTTGACTCATGAATTAAAGTCAGGCAATGTTAAACTAGAAACTGAAACAAACTCGTCCTTAGATTTGGATCTTAATGCATACAGGACGGGATCTCTGCTGTGTTTTTCTCAGCCATCTAGATAGTTAGATCAAACAAAGATGCAGCCTGTATTTAACAAGAATTAAATGTTAATCTTGACAACTAGAAGACAAATTCTAACTTTAAAGATACAATTATTTCCCATTCCTTTAACATTTGGTCTGTTTTGGTTTGCAAATTCTTGTCATTCAGTAGCACACTCATTGCACCAAACCGATCAATGTTAACCACTGAAGTGTGCAAGCCTGAAGTATGATGTTGCCCAATTCTGAACTTATGGTGACTCCAGTTCATGGGCTGATCCACAATTATCTGTTATTTTTGGAGCACTGAGACTGTACACAGTCATGCAAATTATAAGACACAGTTGCATGCGTTGTCTTCTAAGAATATGTCTCGCAAATATTTGTTTACCCATATTCTCAAATTCCTGGGGTTTCGTATACAAAAAAACCACACCCACCCAAGATACAACACAAGCTTATGTCACATTCCTGCAAGGTTCTTCGTCTGTGTTCTGTTGAATCTACCTTTTCTCTTTAGCTACTTGCTGTGTATTGAATCCTCTTTCTCTTTCCATTGACCACTATGTGACAGAAGGAAAATAGTTCTGCTTAATACAGATCCAAATTGGCTTTTTAATAAACTAATTAAAGAAGGGTTCCATTTCAGCCTTCAAAATTTGTCACTGGTACCTCTGCACCTTATTACTAAACCTCTACCTGAAAATGAAAGGGAAAAAAGGTAATAGGGTCTCAAAGACATGCTGCACACTACCTGCCATGTATGCAGAGATCACAGCTTGGAAATCTGCTTACTTGGTGTAAATCCAGTTCAGTTATATTGACGTTTCTTTCCCTCACGGTATATTAGTGCTCATGAAAAATCTTGCAGTGAAAGCCCTAGAGAAGAAATCTTTTGTCCACAGACAAACGCACTTCCCACATTCTGCTCTATTACAACAGGCAAATGAGCAGAAGTGTTCCTACTTTTACAATAATCACAAGGTCAGACACTCAACTAAGACATAAGTAACACATGGGCTTTGTCATGGACACTTTCTCTGGCCCTAATTCAGTGCTATCTCCACCCAATTATCCTCTCCTTCTCTGCCAAACATATGAACAATTATGATCAGTCCACTAAAAATCTGACTGCAATTCTAACATTCAGCTCCTACAAGCCACCAGACCACCCTTTCAGTCCCCTTCAGATCATTGCTACATTTGAATTTACTCCAGCCAAATCTTCCTTTCTGTTTTGGGTTTTTTCCTTTTTCCTCTCTTCTCTTCTTCTTCCTTTCCTTTCCCCTTCTTCTTTCCCCTTCCCCTTCCCTTCCCTTTCCTTCCCACAATCATTAACCAAGCCAAAAAGAGAGTCAAGAGAGAAATGATGGCATCTGCAAACAACTCGAACAGCTCCATAGAAGGAAACAAAACAGCGAAGGATCAGAGAGGCTGTTGTATGTCAACACAGTAAATACCCACAGTCAAATTCTCAGCTGGTGTAAATCAACCTGTCTCCACCTGGTTTCATGAGGGCAGTTGCAATTCGATGCTGAACACACTGTATAAAAACCTTACTCATGTTAAACTACAGCATTTTAAATCTGAGAGAATATTGACCCTATCTGGCACCTGTTTCATTCAGTGGCCAAACTCTCACCTCCCAGATAGGGAACGGCCAGAAGCACGCTCCATACGAGGACATATGGGGCCTTAATACCATCTCAAAGCAGGGAGCCCCACACAGCCCCCTCCCTTGCCCACCTCTCAGGAGTCCTGGAGACATTCCCAGGAACAGCGGCAGCAGGAGCTATGGTTGCACACTGCTGCCTACGCGAGGGAACCATGTGAAATGTACTGTGCATGTGAAATGTACTGTGTGCTCTATAGCAGAGGATGGTGAGCCATAGGTGGGTTCTCCTGTTGTATTAGATCATGTAAAAAACATGCACATGGACACACTGAATATTTAAAGTTTCCTGTCCTTAAAAAATCACAACTGCACCTAGCTTGTAGTAATCCAAAGCCATAGCTGCAGGGCATCTTTCAGCAGCCTAAGTCTGGTGATTGAATTATACAGATTCCCTTGAACTACAAGGAGAACTACAAATATCTGCTCAATTGGCTCCACCATTCCTCTGAGGCAGCTAAACAGAGTGCCAAAGAGTTTCTGTGATGGCACACACAGCCATTGGCATCCAGGAGAAAAACATGGGTTCATCACACCAGGAGTCCAACAGGTTCTGATGGTCAAGGGTTAAAGATCTAACTAATGTTTTCAGTCACCTAGATAAGTAAGAGAAAGATTTTGGCCAAAAATGTCTTCTTGCATATTTGTTATATATTGAGTTCTGACTTGACTTTACAAATGGCTGATCACAACTGCTTCAGTAAGCAACTGAAGAGAAAGATTAGGGGTGAGATCTCCATCCCGCAGCCTCACAACTACTGGTGAATTCTTGCGGACAAGAAAGCTACTCCCAAAATATAAACCCGTCTCTAATCTGCCACCTTAGAGACAGACATTTATTTTGGCAAAAATGGAAAAAGAAAGGTGACCCATGTATTTGAAGACCTATTCTAGGGGTCATGTCCAGTCTGTTGACTTCTATGGCAGCCTCTACTCACTGCCTTTTCTTGTTACTGTTTTCCCATAATGCATGCACTTGCTTGCCTGACGTTGTCAGTCCCTCTAGTGCAGCATGCAAAGCTCCATCCGAAAAGCAAACAAACACCAACTAAGAACAAAGAAAGAAACAAAAACTAAAAGCTTGCCAAGAACAGATGTCAGTGAGCTGATGGAAACACATCGGCATAAAAAACATCATCTGCTTAGCTCAACATCGGCTGCAAGTTCTTTGTCACGCTTCCTCAAACATGAGGATTTTCCTGGCTGGCTCGTAGGCGAGCCCGGAAAGGGATGCTAATGGTTTGCTTGGTCAGGGTGTGCAGAAAGGAAGGAGAGGCAGTGAAGGAGCTGCCAGCTGCATCCCCTGCTTCAGGAAGCCGAGGAAATCTTTCCAGTTGACCAAGCTTGCAAGGGCTCTGGGATTACAGCTCTTCATGGATGTTTCTTTCTTTATGTTATGCCCTTAATGTTAAAGGGCAAGGAGGTTTTGACTGACACACAGCAGACCCCAGAGAGACTAATTATTCAGCCAGTCTCTTTTCCCTTACTCACCCTTCTTGAGCACCTGCAAAGAGTCTTTAAATTTAACCTGCAAATGCTAGTATTTTTCCTTTGTAGCACTGGATTGTTCCTCTTCAGGGCTTTTACATGCACTTTCCATTTATGCAATGTTAACTCCCATAATGGTCAATAAAGGCCAGTATATTAGTATGATAAACTCATGTTCCCAGCCATGCACAGAATTCAAATTGAATTAGAAAGTCAGCCTGTGTTCATAAAAACAACACTATCGAGCAAATGGAGCTTTACTGCACTACCTAACAGATACCATATATCTTTGGGTTGTTGTCAATTCTTCATATAAATACTTTAAATCACTTAGACTTTATTTTGCACACTATATAGTGACTCTCTTCATAATCAAACAGTATTTAAAATATTTACTGCCTTGTTAAATCTAACAAGTTAGATTTATTGGGATAGTCACTTTCCTTAATAGCCAATTTAGTAAAACTCAATGTATTCATTGATGGATAAATACATAATAGGCGGTTGTTAAACTTTAATAAATATGTTTAATAGTCAGCTGGCATTTTCGTTCAATGGCAGCACTTCCTCTTGGCTGCCAACAGGAAATGCTGCTCCTGAATGTGCCAATTCAGCCCACATGTAGGGAATAAATTGATCTAGAGGAACAAACGGTAACGCAAATTTCAGGTAGCTTTCCTGTGCTGCCTGTCACAAAAACTCTAGCTGAGATTACCCTAAGCTCCCATCAAGACCATCAAATAGCACACGGTGTAAGGAAGAGTAAGAGCTACTGTGTTTGTCTAGACTCCATACAAGCAACGAACCAGGAACAGGAAGGGCAGCTGGCTACCTGAAAGCCACATATTCATGTATTGCTATGGCAATTTACAGTCTTACTGCACTCCTTGTTTCATGTGTGTCATGTCACATTCTCTCATCCCACCCTGCCACTCCGCACGTTGACTGACAGATTAAATTACAATGCCTTGTCTTCTAGCTAGGAGATCTAAAAGGTACTCTTTGAAGGCTTTTATGTACCTAAGAAAAAATTTTAGAGGAGTCCACGTCATTAGATGACTAAAAACCTTTATAAATCAGGCCCTTAGCCCAAACTGTAGAACTTTATGGTTAAACTATGCAGGTCCCAGGATCAGTTCTTCAAGCTGAAGGCAGATCCTGCATATAAATCAGAAAAAAACAGACCAAAATACCTTAAAAAGAGACTGTATTTGTACACTGGGCTGGGAAGTTTTGATCATAGCCATGAAACACTCACCTGGGTGGGGTTATACAGTTCCTGGAGTGGGCTTCTGGATCCCTTCCGGCAGCAAATGTCCATCCCGAATGGATTTCTACGCATTACTACAAAGGGAAATTGAAATTAATACAGGTTAGCAACATTGGTTAGCAGTAACCTGTTGCAATACCTACAGCAAGAGAAGGTTTTCTGACAGATAGGCAATTCTAGATGGTGTTGTGTCTTAATTCCTAATTTTACTTTCCCTAGAAATTGCCTGAGAGCTAAATCCTTTCTCTATTGTGCAAGTTACTGAAAAAAGAAAGCGCTCTGGTTTCCCCCTTGTAAAAACTGTTATCCAGTAACTTCCAGCTTGGGTGCACAAAAATTCAAGCACAGGGACCAAAGAGACACAATTTTCAGCAGTGCTAGGTACCTGCTTCTCTGATTGTCAGGGAGGCGTCAGATGGATTTCTACAATCAGCATCTCTAAAAGGCAACGTTTGAGCCTCTCGCAGCCTAAATACAGAAGTGCACAGGAACCTAATATTAAAACATCTGAGGTTAAAGCTTTTGGCTTAACTCTGGTTTCTGCTAGAACAGAACACTCAGCAGTACATGACGCACATACAGTCAATCATTGCTGTGCTTCTTGCTAGAAACTATATTTTGCTCTACATATTGCAACTGAATATTTGACCAATCTGAAAACCAACATATGCTATGTCATCCCAACTGGAGACCAGCAGGTTTTCAAACCAAAGGCTTTGTCAGAGGTCTGACTGAGGAGCATTTTGGATGATAAAGTGTTTCCAGGAGAGGCCCTGATCTGCGTCCCAGCAGGCGCAGAGATCATCAGTTTCAAGTTAGACCTTTGTGGCCATAAAAGTCTACATAAGAAGCCATTTGGCTCCAATCATCCTCTATAGTCATGAGGAAAACAAGAGCTTGCCTGTCCTTCTAATCTCACGTGCCCCACATCACCCTCTGCAAACACCCCTCTGCCCCAGCTTGCTCTGCTGGCTACGGAAGGAGCATCAGGCAATCAGATGTCCACATCAGGCATCGCAGTGAGGGGAGATTTGTCTCGTCAAGGTTTAATTAAGACACAATCAAAAGGAAAAAAGAGCTGATCCTGCTGGGAATCCAAAGGCATTAAGCAGAGCTGGGCACGCTTTTACCACCGCTTGCCACGTTTTGTAAGCAGAAACTACTGAAGTGTCCTATAGCAACGGTTCTGAGCTGCACCGCTTGCAGGCATGACACTGGCAGACTTGAAGCCAAGAATCAGAGAATACAGTCAAGTAATGTTTTAATACTGAGGGTTGATCCGCAATCATAATCGATCGACATGTCAAGTAGCATAAACCACAGAAAAATGGACACAATTCCAGTCTGGAAACATAACAGATTCCTTCACTCACTTTGTATCTGTTTTTCAATTGAAGGTAATTTTCTAATAATGTGCCATGTTGCTTTTTCCCCTGGGCAAAGAGAGATTCCTTGTAGCACGAGTTGCAGGCATATATGCTTAGTAAACAAACAGGCTAAATGATTTGATTTTCCTCACAATTAGGATAGCAATGTTATTAGAGGCTATAATTTTAATTTACATGTTTAATACCTGATTAACTTCTGAGCATTTTTAGTCATGTAGCTAAGTATTGCAATTCCTTTGGTTTTGTGCTAATGTGCCTTTTTTAAAAGTTAATTTAGGAAGTCTTTGAACCACTTAAAACTTTAAAAAGATTCTGCATGAGTAATGTCAACTTCCAGTGTCTGCAAGTGGTTTTAGGAAGAAAACACGAAAGTGAGGGTGTGAGACATCCACCAGTCATTCTAACTACAGAGCTCCTGTCCATCCCACCCCCGACTGGTGTCCCCCTCCATACTCTTGCACCCGGAACTGTGTCCAGGGATGCTTTGAAAATCATTTTGTAGCCCCCTCACCATTACAAGAAAACTTTCTAAAATGGAGCCTTCTAGTCAACAGCAAAACACATCGTTTCCATTTAAAACACCAGAGCAGGAGGAAAGGGAGAGTGGAACATTTCAGTGTATCCAGGTCATTAGATTGTGATTAACCAGGATCCTGAAACACTGATGCTTTGTTCCAAAATGAAGAAGAGTAATTCTAGCATGGTGCCCTCATTTATTACTTCACTTTTCATTTCCAATAAATACAGTAAACAGTAACATGCATAAATGTATCCCTTCCTGCTTCACTTAGCCAGCAGGTATCAACACAGCAACACTTTATATGCAGCAGTAACAGCCATAAAGATTAAATTATTTGCACAACGTGCAAGATTTGATTCCCAGATGTAAACAAACAAACAAGAAAAAGCAACTGTCTCCCCAGCAAAAGCTAAATGCTAATGTAGAACCTTAGTCACACAAGCCATTAAATCTTCTTTATGATTCCCAGTATTACTTAACTGTTGTGGGGGGTTTTTTTCAGTAAAGCCTTTAGAAGAAGACTGAGGAGTTAGCATAGCAACACAGCAGCTCAACACAGCACCGAGTTCCCCGTTTATCGGTGTCAGGAACAGCGCACCCTCATGCAGCCGTACACATACCTGGCAAATTCCCGGCACCTCTGCACACACCCGGCAAATACCTGTGCCTGGAATTCAACTGCAGCATCGAAATAAAGGCGAACACTCCCCTTTCCTGAGCAGAAATCCCACTCGCAACTTTTACTTACTGACTGAAGGACAATTTTGTATCAGGAATGTTTTATGTATAATTCAAAACACTTGCTGGCTGCTTGCCTGTGGACAAACTCACTTCTCAGGGCTCCTGCAACTAGTATTCTACTGTCTCAGCTTCTCTCAGGCAGTTTTTCATTTTATGACCTTTTTGGCCTGAATCTCATCTATAGCAAATCTGCAGAAAGAAAACCGTAATATGGGCATTAACTGCAGCTACACTAATTTTAACAGCACTTTCACTAAGACACCGTCACACTATTGTGGTAGTGAAAATTTTAAAAAATCAAGCCCTTTATCTTCACCAAATCTTCTTATTAACATAGTAAACATCTAAATTTACATTTTATGGCTTGGGCTGATATCCATGTATAATTACAGTTAATTATAATCTAATGATAAGTAGTGTATATGTATGGCTCCAAGAAGTGATTAAAAGATCACATTCAGGCACACTAAGTGTGTGAAGCAGCTGACAGCAGCATTTAGTGCCTTTAATGATTAAGGAGTGTTAATACTGCAACTGCAGTAAAATGAGCAGTTCCCTGAATTTAGCCAGGACTGTGAGCAACTGAATGAACTGTTAAGTTTGTTACTTAAATACAAGAGCTGTAAGAATAAGACCTTTCTTCCATCTCTAGGAACGATTTGTCCAAACGGCAATCTTGGCCCATCTTGTTAAAATCTGTGGAATCATTATTCATTAATTTAATAGCAAATCTGGAGACTGTGTTATCTAGATGCTATATTCCAGTTTCTCAAGAGCAAAAGATAAACAGTCCTGCTGAATCGAAAGCTTATCAACATAACAATCACCTGCATACATATACACAGAGAGAAGGAAACTACATGTGCAGGCCTTAAATTATCTCAGGACAGAAGCATCCATGCACAACTTCTAGAAAACTCTATTTAGGACCTCTAGTGCCAAGAGCAGGAATTTGACCTGTGAATTACAGTGTGTTTTGCATGAGAACACAGAACTCCTCACTCAACCCTTCCTCTAGTATCTGTGCAGACAAAAAGTCCAGAGGTTTTGCCACAGTCTTGGTCCATTAGATGACTATGAATTAAAATGTAGATCCCTCAAATTAAAAACATCCTTTGGAAAGGCACAGTTTGGGACCGTACTGAGAGCTTGCAGGTCATCATCCAGGCCAGGCAGCCTTTGAAACTCCTACCATGGTCCAACAATCAATGTGTTTACCAGCATCTCCTCCCCAGGTCCCCCGGGTGCTGAACCCATGACGACAGAGGCAGGGTTACAAATGACAGAGCAAATGCACATGGCAAGGCACCTGCCAGAACATTGCATCTACAAGAGGGGATGTCACCCCCAGGTTGCCTCTAGCCAAAAATGCAAGACAACAGTGCCTACAATAATGGGCACAGGTAGGGAGGGGGAACGTGCAGGCAGGCAGGCATGGTATAAAGCCTTCAATTTTTTGTATGACATTTCAGAAACTGAAGATTATTCAGATGGAAACATGTGAACCAGGCTTAAGTTGTCACATCTACTTGGCATAAGGCATTTATAATGCACTTGGTAAGCTACAAAGACCCTGTCCCAGAATGGGAGAATTCTGGTACTCCCCACAGGATGCACAACGACAGGAGAAAATACTAAAAATATGAAGCCACATCAATGCAATTTTGGCCTCCTCAGGAGCTACAGAGAAACTGAGAGAGGGGACATGGTGGCACTTCTCTTGGGAGATTACTGGCCGGAAAAGGTATGTGAACACTGGGACTATCTAGACAGAAGAGAAGGGGGTGGGAGGGGGATCATGGGAACCAAGGCTCTTGGAGACTTAAAACCATAAAGGTCACCTTCTCACAAAGTGTCAGAAGGGCAAATGAAACCATTTCTCACAAGTTTGTGTGGGATCAAGCCACAGAGGAGACTCTGCTAGAAGAGGCACACATAATAATTGTCACTTCTTCCACTGGACCTACAGAGACAAACAGTGACTTTTCAAACACGGGGTGCATTGCATTCAGCAGCCACCTATACCACTACCATCCTACAGTCCTGTAAATGTCAGAGGTCCCCATTTCCAAGGCTCCTTTTGTTCTGTAGAATAAAAGTACCCCAACTGCTATCTAGCAACTGGTTTCCTACTTGGCAACATTTAATTTACATTGCTTGGACTATTCTAATTACCTGCACAATAACAAAAACCAAGTGTAAAAACTTTACCTCTGTTCACTGCCTCTTCAATTAACTGTCTCATATTACAAATATTTGAGAAAAGTTCAGAGGACATATTAATATTTAATTTTTCATTACATTCGTCTAAAGTACAAAGACAAAATTCCCTAAAACAGCATTGCTTAAAGCTGATATACATAATTCATTCCACATGTCTGGGATACAAGTCGTCTTGCTGAGGAAGAAGTATGCATTGGCACAGTAAGTTGAGACTCCCATTGAAGGTGGAATCCCATTCTTATTTTAAAGAAAAAAGCTATAGACAAGTCAAATATATTCTTTTTTCTGGTCTGATTTCTCTTCTTTTTTGACCTGATTTCTCTATGAATGGCTGAAAATTGACAGCAGTCTGCTTGCTTCTTTTGGCTGAATTACATTGCTTTCCAGCTAACATTGTTGTCCAGTTGCCTCTAACTTGAGGCCAGGGTTAATCCTTTCCACGGAGCATCATACTGACAGTGAAGACCAGGTACATAACTTAGTACCTTCTCCTAGAGCCTTGAACAACTGGGTTAGGGCTGAATATTCACCTAAACATTACACTCCCAACAGAAGAAAAGACAGAAAAATCAGTGCCACTTGGCCCAGGCAACATAGTGGCATCAAAACAGTTACTTACATCTTTGGTGTCTCTAGCCATGTTTAAATAAGCTACTGCCCTCAAACTTCCTGAATTTTTAAAGCAAAGCATAAAAAATGATACCCCTAATGAAGGTTTAGAGATTCTCTTGGGCTGAAGATCTGGACATGGTTTGTCTTTCAAACTCTTGCACAGACTTCTGCTCTAACCCCAAAGCAGCACATAAAATCACTTCTATTTGATACATATTATGAAGCACTGAAATACATATTCAAATACTACAGTAAACACTTTCTCAGAGACACTGACACATCCATAGCTCAATCATAGAATCATAGAAGTTGGAAAGGACCTCTAAGATCATCAAGTCCAACCATCAAACTTCATCAAAACTTTTTTTTATTTCGAACATACTTGATCACTATCACACACAAGAGTGTTTGGAAGATAGCTTGGTTACTGTACCTGGTCCGTCTCACATGGTCTCTCCCTGGACTCCCCCAGCACCAAATTATTTTTAGTTTTAAGTCAGTATTTTTTATATTCCAGTCTCCCACTTGTCAGTGTGGTATGATGGGAAAGATACTGCAATTTCTGTAACATCACTGGAGTGACCATTTTCAGCACTGCCAACATGTTTGTTTTAAAAGAAGTTTCTCTACCCTCACCTTTTATTAGTATGCAAGAAAGGTCTACTGTCACTGTTAGCAAACTGTGATACATAGACCCTAAAGAGTCTAAGAGGAGAATCCAGATTCATAAGCATACATCTGTAAATGATATTATAAAACTACCGCACTGTACCAGCAAGAATCATGTTCAGGGTAAACTGTTCACATACGAATACAAACCAAACAAGGCTCAATCCAACAATATTTTGCACATGAAACGCTCTTGAAGCATGAAAATACTCAGGGCAAAGTTGAAGTAAGTGACCCTAGGAAGCAGCCTTTTTCTAGAGTTCATCAGAGGCTCTTGGACTGAATTTTTTTCAATTTGGAACATCCTGTCCACATACCTTTCAGACACTTAGCTAAAATCGTGCTGAACAAGCTTGTCATTAGTAACCAGCTCGTTCTGCTTCAGGAAAATGAGCCTTCCATAATGATTTACAGCAATCTGCTCTGTAAGACTTCAGTCAAGTCCAAACTGCAGGCAAAATCGGAAACTCAGAGACAAAAAGACCACCTCATTTCAAACTTCATTAAAATTCCTATGCTCCCATCTACAGACTAATCAGGCTAAGGACACCAAATGGTACGAAAGGGTTAATTTTTAATCAGCAACCAAGAGCATGAGGAGTGAATGCAAACACCATCACCCAGCACTGGCTCCAGAGCCTGAGTAAGGAGGGTTTTAGATAGCTCTCCCTGCAATGATTTACAAACACTAATCCTTCAGCAGCGGTTCACAAAGATCGACGGATTGATAGCAACGTCTTGTGACAGCTGGAGCCTTGTGCTTTGCTGCGTTCAGCTCAGGATTTTAGACTAAATTATCAGTCCTTCATCTGGAGACCACAGGTACAAGGATTTATGACTAAACTCTTGTCTGGCCTCTTTCGTTTGCTTAAGGCAAAACTGCAGCTTTCTTTGCTGGAGCTTGGGAGATCTATTTTTAGAAAGTAAAAATCAGATTAGGTATTGTATATGAGCATGTCAAAGTCTTAAATGCAGAGAATGAGATAATTCTTATTCTCTACGTTAATGGAGAGCAAGATTTTGCCTTACACCAGACAGTAACTAGAAACACAGAGTTTTACTCAGCATGAGAAACAAGCAAAAATCTGTGACCAGAGCACCTTACCCCACGTAACACCACTGCTCCTCACGGACAAACCAGAGACCTTACTGAGCTGGGTGCTGTATGTACATAGCCAGTAAACAATCCCGAAAGCTCGCTGTTTTAGAGCTCCACCTGAAGAACAGGGATGCTATATTTTAGTTTAGCGACACTTGGTTCATTGATTCAACATGTCCGTCCTACCCTCCCCCTGATGTTTCCACTCCCACTCATGTACCAGAGAGACTGACTGTGGATGGATACAGCAAAGGTGAATAATGAAAAATGAAGAAGAGTTCACACCTTAGTGAAATGATTACGGCTGAGACGAGCAGCAAAGCCACTAGTTACGGGACCAAGTAAGCAAGTAAGAGTCCTCAGTTCACAGATCAGAAAAATAGAGGCAAAGAGGTAAAAAACTTCCACAAAGCAAATTAGTTGCTGCAGATCGAATTCATTTTAGGAAGAGAGATGTCTATGCTGAGCTACTCCTTTAAGCTCCTACAATTAACAGAGAGCCGCAGCTGCAGAGATGGGTCGCCCCACATGCCTCTGGAGGTGGCTCCCCTCCTTTCCACTGACCAGCAACCTGAGATGGGTCGATGGTTGAAGTTACATGAAATAAATCCTGGCACAGCAAGGAAATTAATCTTAATGTTTGTTTCTAAGCTCTAATCACTAATTACAAAGGTTGTAAATGCCCTCCAAAGAATAGAGAGTTATTTAATTACTTTTTGCTTTAGACAGATTTCCAGAAATAAATTTGTATTTTATCCTGTTTGTTCTCAGATTAACATGGGGATGGGTTTAATTGGGCACAGTGGGGAAGTTAATATCCTTGGGTAAAATTATGCAGAGACTTAGATCCTCAGCCACCCTACGGACATTGCATGTGGCATAAATTAGCACAACATCTTTCCTGTTAATGAACAATGAGCAATTTTTTTCCCAGTAATTTTTTAAAATGTTAATTCATACAGAATTTCTTTAGAAGTCTCAAGAAATTATCCACAAACCTAAATCAAGAGACTTTTCCATAGGCTTTACTTCTCACACGAGGAGAGCTCCGTTTTGTTTCTCTCTCTCTCACACAGGCATATGCTGCTTTTAATGCAGCAAGTTTTTGTGGATGCAAACTACAAACTATATTAGACTTGGTCAGAACTTTTCCAATACGACTTTGTTTTCTCTGGCATGAAATGCAGATTCAGGAGTATCACAATATTTCACGGTTCAATTCTGGACGTCCCAAAACGTTGATCAAAATGGTCTACTTCTTTTCTGCTAGAACTAAGTCTTTGTAATTTTTTTTTTTTTTTTTTTTTACCATTCACGTCAACTTAAGAAGTTCTTTGTTTCCTTTTTTCTTTTTTTTTTTTCCCCTCTCAAACACAACTTTCTACAAAGGAAGTAAGAAACTATGGAATTGTGACCAACTTTAACTATATGTATTTCACAAACAAACATGTGTATTATGTATTTGCCTGAAGGAATGCTGATGATCCAGTATATCAAAACACAAAGAAAAACTCTCTTTCTGGACATTACACTTTTTCCTACTTTTCCTCTACAAGGTAGCCACGTGTTTTGCAAAATGAAACTGCAATGATCTGGGAAGGCTGGAAATTTCTAGTGAAGCTTACGGGTTTCCCAACATGCCTCCCTCCAATTTCTAGACATGCACTGTAACAACATCAGCAGGCACATCTGCCGCTGGGTTCTCTTTATAGCACAGAGCTGAATGCACTACTCTGTTCTTCTTATCAGCCTAGTTTTCAAGCCTGTAGGTAGTTGGCTATATCCCATCTCTCTGATACAAATTCAAACAAAAACTGCTTAAATGTAGGTCCAGGGGAAAAAACCCTACATTCGCATTGTCCTAAAAAATGAGCAGTTAGATTTCTTTTTCTGTATTTCCTACTACTTCCATTACACCGTCGGTACCAGTCTACTTAACAAACATGATGTATGAGCATGCTAAAAAAAAAAAAAAGAGAGAGTAAGAGAAAATCCTTTAAAGGAGGAAGGTTTCTTCAGAAAGCTGTAATTTTTAAAACCTTTATCTTGAATCACGGTCAAAATTAGAACGACGGCTGCTGCAGCTGCAGTCTATTTGAGCTACTGTTTCTTCAACAGATGTGCATTGAAGATGAAACACAAAATCATATTTGCTATGGATATACTCAAATGCACAGCAAGTCCTCTCACAAGCCAAGCAGAATAGAAAATAGAACTGCAGCAGCCATTTTAACCCAGAGCAATGAAAGGCTCAAACCTTTGGTCTCTGAACTTCAGGCAGAAGTACTGCACGCACACAGACACACACCTGACCTGACACAAACAGAAATCAGGGACACAAGCCATTTCTGTCTTAGCACCATGCCCAGATGGACCAAGATTTACCACCTCTGAAGCCGTGCCCCTGTTATTTTTAGTGCGAACACATCCTCCTGATACTTTACCGTGATTTATGAACAATAATTTTCTTTAGGAAAAAGAAGCACTAAACAATATGATAAGCGGGAAAGAAAGTATGAAATCCTGCAGTAATCACTTCTAGAGAGATCCTTCATTATGGGAAAGAGGATTATGACTGTAGCTCGTTGGATAAGCAGATGAGCTCTTACAAATTAAGGATGCTACTTCCTTGGCAATGCGAAGGCCAAATGCTGATATAAAAAGGAAAAAAGTACCACAGACAGTAAAGGCCCGAGTCTGTTATTTGCAAAATGCCCAGACTAATAATTAATATACAGCTGGGCTTTGCTGTCTTATTCCAAGCATTTATTCCCTTTAATACTTCTAAACTCAAAGTAATCCCAAGGCACACAAACACAATCGGCCTCTGTGCAACTTTTTTTTTTTTTTTTTTTTTTTACTTTTTTTTTACTTTTCCAGCGGCTGGTTATCGCCTCAGCTGACTGGGATGAGGGCAGGCCCAGGTCTGCAGGGCACTGCTGGGCCATGTCCAGCCCCACTGGACCGTGGAAGCTCCCCGGTGCTCCTGCCTTCTTCCAGCAGAATCCGTACGCAGAGGCCTGGGGCTGCTTTCACACACTCTTCTCTCTCTGTTAGCAACGAGCTGTACACAGATAATATTGCTTTCAGACGTAAGAATCCCCTCAATGCGGCAGTTTTGAAATATTCCAAACCACGGATCCTTCAAAACATTTTACATATGAATAGGACACTGTCAACTCCCTCAGACCCAGACTGCACTTCAGCACACAGAAGAGTAAAATACACATTAGCACTATAAAACTTCATCTCAATTAGCATAATCTGTATTTCCATTATAGAACCCAGCTTTACAGCCAACCTCGGGTGATATACTGAGCACTCTGGATCGGTCTTTCTCTAAGAAGAAATTCCCCAAACACAAGAAAACCATTCAGAGCAGTGAATGTATGAGCTTTCAGTGCCTGCTTATCTTTCAGTGGTTCTACTCCTTTCCTCTATCTCCTTCCATTGCTCCCATCGTTTCAATGAGTTTAATTAAAACCTTCTGAAGCGTTTTGTCTACAGCGAGGAAATGCAGCCATGCCCCACACACACCCGCAGGGATAGCCAAGCACACCAACTCCACGTCCAAGAGGCAAAAGGAGTGAATGAGGAAAGAGCTTTCTGTGATTTTACTTCCAATGAGAGCATTTAAAGGAGAACCAAACCAGGCGGCAGTTGCAAAAGACGCATCTGTTGGCATCACTACCAAATAGGACGCTGGGTAGACTAAAAATTTTAAATTGACTGAGATTCTTCCTCCAGTTATGGATATGCTATACAGAATTTGCACAGTATGTCAAGGTTCAGTTTCTGAGGCTCCAGCATATTGGATACCTATATGACCTTTATTGGTAATAATAATATAACGTAGTTAGCATGTGAAATAATAAGCTTTGGTTTCAGTCACTAGTAGTCACATTGTGAAATTCTTAGTAATGTTGCAGCTGGTGACCGGTAAGTATCCAAAATACAGGATTATTCCTACAGTATGACTCTGAAGTAGACGGACAACAAAACTGCTAGACAGAAGCATGGACTTAAAAGTTTTTCCATAGGAAAAAAATGCTGTTCTTGCACTTCTGAGGTCTCATGCAGAGAAGGACAGAAAAAGCAGGAGAGAGAGGAAAAAAGGAAAGCATCCTTTCCAGAAGACTTCCCTAAAACAACGCCCACTTAAGCTGTACTCCATCTTTCAAAAAGAGAACTCATCTTTTTTCTAAATTTGCAAGGAGCAGAAAATCCACCTTGGGAAACTGATTTGATGTCAAACCCTGCTGCCCAAACACACCCTTCTGCTAAGCTGAATTGACCTATCCTCACCTTCCAGCCACTGGATCCCATGGTGCGTCTGTCTGCTCCTCACGGCCGTAGCTCTCTTCTCTATGCAGGAACCTACACCTTGTGATCACGGCACCTCTTAGCTTTCCATCATTCTGCAGAAAGTTTTCTAGGCAATTCCTCACTTCTCTTGCTTTCTTTTGAACAGGTTCAAAGATAACACCACAACTTTCTGGATCCAGGGTGCCCCCACATAACACCGCACCGCAGCAAAGGCTGCGGCCAGACCTGTATGACGAGCAAGTACAACCTCCCCTCTCCAGCCCTGTCCTCCACACCATTACACATACCAGGGTGACATTAGCTCTCCTGTGGCACAAGGAGCAGGCAGGGCAGCTGTGGACCATCATCCCCAAACCCTTTTCAGACCACGCTTTCAGCAGAAGAGGGTCCTCTACTCAGTAAGCATCACCTAGGATTTATTCCTCCACACTTTCATCCTTACTAAAATTACTAACATTGGGATGCCACCCAAGCCACTAGGTATTCACAACTCTGTATTAATGACTTGCTGTTTTCTTCCTCTCCATTCATCACTGTCCTAACTTTTGCATTTTATGTAAACCTGATCAATAAATGACTACATTTTGTTCTGGATCATAAATTAGAACATTTGACTAGCCCAAAATCTGGTCCCCCAAGGATTCCATGGGAAATGTATCTGCTTAGTGATGACTTCCCAGTTACAGCTATTTTTACAAACTGTCAAACATTTTTTAAATCACTATTATTTGTGCCAGATTGATATACATTCACTTGCCAATTTAACTTTTGGTTTATTCATTGCTATATGCACCTGTATAGGAGTAATTCTGACATTCAAATACTGTATCATTAAAATAAAGAGGGTCATCAGCTTGCAGAAGTCATTTTAAAACATTTATTTGTGGAAAATGTTCAGGTTAGCTGTCTATCTTTAACCTTCCAAGGCTGCAGAGAAGGCTCCTGTGATGCAATACAGTCCTGTGCTGCTCTCAACTCTGCATGGGTTAATTTTGTCACAAGTTTTTGAAAGCTGAAACAGC
Source organism: Phaethon lepturus (assembly GCF_000687285.1). Classification (NCBI taxonomy): domain Eukaryota; kingdom Metazoa; phylum Chordata; class Aves; order Phaethontiformes; family Phaethontidae; genus Phaethon; species Phaethon lepturus. Next base: position 40,179 of record NW_010547044.1, read on the forward strand.
GAAACTGCATTTTAATTGAAAATATTTTACACTTTCAGCTTAAAAACGTAAAGCAGAATGAAAATTACAGTTTAAGGGATGCTTTCTCAAGCCACAGAGTTGAACGGCAGACAGGACTGACCCGGAGGGAGCAATCTCAGAATGCTGCTGCTTTTGGGGTAATCCTTACATTTTATGCTGAAAAACACCATTTGTCTTCATTAAGTATTAATTAGCCATTACCAAGGAGGTATATATAAAAGCTGCGTTAAATAATAAAACCCAACAAACGAAAAAACCTGTACAGTAAGGACTTGTCACATATTACCCCTTTCCAAACTGAGATAAATCATCTCAGCTCCATGAACTCAAACAGATCTCCGTCCTTCCGCATGGCTGGGAATTGCACCTGAACTGTCTACGGTGAAAGGAAGATTCACTGAGACTGACTGCTTGATGCCTCAGCAGGCAAAGCAGTCAAAGCATTTTATTCGGCTGGGAAGGACACCATTTGCGTGCATGTGCGCAGCTATTCATGTAGGTATGATATGAGTGCCTAGATTACATCGATACATGAGTGAATATAGACATGCATTATTGATGTTGACATAGCACACCAGTGTTTTACCCACCACCAGATGCTGATACTTTTTTATTTTGTAATTATTTCAAGACTTGTAACATGCTGCATCATGTTTTACTGTTGAAATACAACAATTAAATGGCAGTTTATTTTAGTTTCTCCTTTCCATTCTCTGTATTTTGCTCCTATCTATTTCATTAAAGGGTTTCCAGGCTGAAAGCTTAAGTAATATTCAGAGAAAAGGGGAATGTGAATTTTTCATCTAATACTAGTCTCCTATTAAAGAACCTTTTTTTCCCAGAACACACCGCTTTTCAACTCTTCTATTTAATCAAGATCTTGACATAACATCTTCCTGTCAAAACCTATTCTGTTTTTCAAAAATCTTTATCCTCTCCTCTCTGTCCTTTTCTTTTTTCCCCACACCAAACTATTCCCTTTGGCGCTCTGTTGCTGCCCCTACACACCCCCACCAATCTTTTAGGCTCATTCCTTGCTAACCATTTCACTTCCCTCACCTCTTCTAGTCTTCCACCACCATCCAGCTCACTCCCACTGCTCTCCCAAAGCAATGAGCCAAGAAAAACCCCAACTTGCTCCCTAACCCAGCCAACACACCAGGAACCCAGTCCCGCTCAACCCAGAGCAAGGAGTGGAACCAAGAAGGCAGAGGAGGTGGCAAGGGGTGGTGGGGAGAGGAGGTGCTGAAGGCATTGGGGCTTGGCTGCAGTTGCTCAAGAGGAACCAGAAAACAGCCCTCTCCCATGTGTCCCCTTGGGTTTCCGGGGCTTTAATCCGGTCCCTGAGCCTGGCACCCCTCTTCCACCACCTCAGTGCCCCACTCCCCGCTCAGTGCTGTCACTCCAAGCACTCCCCTCCTCTATTCCCAGGAGACCCCATCCACCCACAGGCATCCACATTAGCTAAAATACACAAAATGCAAAATAACGAACAAAAGGCTTGAGAGGCAGGCAAATTACAAGGCCAAGAGCTACAGCACAGGGGGCCAGGAGGCATGCCTGGGTTTATTTATAGTTTTTACTTGGCGCTTCATTTTTCCTGCAGTTAAAGCAGTTAAGAGAAATGACAAGAGTTCGAGGTCAGGAGCGTTGTCACCAGCACACAAAGCACGATCAGATGAGAGATTCAGCAGCAATGCTGCTGCATGCTTTCCCATTTCTCAACAAACAGTAGTTTTTCCTTTCCATTTTATACACTTGCTTTCAATTCTCTATCCTAAATGTTTAAACAAAGAGCAGTCATCCCCTCATACAATTAAAGGCCATAAGTATGGAAAATAGTCCAAGACTTTACATGTTACTTTTTGAGAGGATGCACAAGAAACGTAGTCTTCCCACCAAGGCTGCACTCCAGTTAAAATTAGTGTCAGAAAAACCAAGATTTCGGGCAAATACAAACAGCCACAGAAGAGAAGACTGCTGTTACCTCACCTATGAATGCTTTCCTGAAATGGGTACCCTGAATAGAAAAGAAAATTAGAAGTCCTCAGGATGATAACACCACTGTCATTAACCTTGCAGAAACCACTTTTGCTATATTGCATTTGTGGCTTCTACCAAATGTGTGCTAATTTCAAATGAGAACTGAATATGCATATTTAAAACAACAAATCCAAACCACTAGCACTGACTAATTTTGCTGCTCAAAACCTTAGCTATATTCTTTTTCTATTGTTGTTTTGCATTGCCCACAAAATGACGAGGGATATAAAGGCTGTAGATGAGGAATGTGTGTGAATCTGAAAAATCAGGGCTTCTAATCACCCTGAGGTAATTGCAATATGAAAAAAAGAGTGCAGGGTGAAGGTAACCAGTGATTTTATTTAGATCCTCCCACATGAACAGGATTAATTCCATGCTGTGCAGATGTTCATTTGTGTCCTCCTTATACTGTGGGGAAATTAAAATACAGGATGGTTTGCTGTATACTCTGCTTACAATGTCAGGACAATTTAACTGTTTCTGTTGCAGCTGTGCTACTTCCCTTCAAAGGGAGGACAACAGCCCTAATGCCTACGTCCTCCATCAGCCCACCCCAGCCCCAGCACTCAGAGGACCTCACTGAATTCTTGCCTCACTGAGGAATGTCCTTTTTAGTAGGAGGCTCTCTTTGCCGTCCTTTTGCCATACTAGTAATGCTGCTAAGTACTGGAATTCAAATAAACTGTCTTAAGCTGAAGTCCAAGCTCTTAGGAATAATAGGTGTTTGGGGATTTGGTGTGAGCTCCCCCATAAGCTTTCACTTGTGGATTTTTCTTCAAAACACCCTGATAGCATCATCCACCTTCCCAAATATTACCCCCATAACAGCTACTGCTAAACACCAGTCTCCAGGTGGACAACACAGCATCATCTCTCTCCAGACCTGTTTTTCCTCAAGAAGTCCCTGCTGGAGCTGGTTCTTTGCATGGAAAGAAAAGACACCTCTGGCTGCATTCCCACCCTATTCCACACAAAGAAGCCGCAAAGAAGCCTCCTCATGGCCAGGAGGGAACTGCATCTTCTGGTCTCCCCCCAGATGGTGCCCAGGACTGGGGGTAGGTTGGGGCATATACCAACCTGCTTGTCCCAAAAAACAGTTAGTGGTCAAGTCATCCCTATCCTCCAGTCAACCCCAAATAAAACACAGGGGGCAGGGAGAGAAAAGGGGAAACAAAACAAAAGCACAGCGAATCCCAACCAAACATAAGGGTTTCTCTCCTTCACTTGTTAGCTCCTCTTACAGCCAAAACACGAGTTAAGCTATGCACATGACTAAGGGTTTCCAGCACCAGGGGTTTCCCAACACTGTTTGTCTAATCAAAAAGACAACAAGCTACATCGCAGCTTTTTATTGCAAGGACAACACTGAAGGAAGAAACCACAAGATTTCATTTCCTTTCTCTCATGTTTTTCAAATAGCATCTGTTTGTTCACCACAGACAAAACAAAACACAGGCTTCTTCCCTCCCTTTCAACTAGAGATTAAGATACTCAGATAGACTTTAATATTAAGGAGCGAGGAACCAAAATGGTTCTTCCAAACCCAAACAGCATTTTTCTTCCCCACCATCCAGACACAACATGGGAAGAGCTGTGCATCGTTCGCCTGGGCTCTTCAAACTCCTTCCACAGCAGGAGCTCCCTCCCTGCAATGCCATTTCTCCTCCTCTCAGCAAAGCTTAAGTCAGGATTTAGGGGGGGAATGTCTAAAACACAAAAGGTCTTTTACTGGCCACATCAAGTACAATATGCAAGAAGGGAATAATAAAAGCCACATGAAGACTTTCAGCTTCCCAGCAAAGTAGCCATTAAAAGCAGTCGTCAAGCCCAGGCGCCAAGCTAACCCCGCGCAGGGTGACGGCCAGTCCCACCACTTGTCACTTGGTGAAATCACTGTCTACGCACTAATGCCTCAGACAAGCACTTAAATACATCTCGCTCCCCAAATCACACTGAGAGGAGATGAGCGGAATGAACTACAGGCCACCAGTAACAGTCACTAATGATGCAATTTATTTCTAACAGATATGACATCGCAGCAACCACCATTGCTGTTTGACTAGAGAAATGTAGAACACAGCAAGAACAAACACTTCTTCCTCCCTAATCACCTCTTTCCCCTTCCCATGACCTTTCTCTTCTGCAATGGCATAAGTTAGTTTTAAAAAACTGAAGAAACTGGAGAGAAAACAACAAAGCAAAGATAAGACTTGCAAAAAGCTGCATCTGTTTGTCACAAATAAAAAAAAAAATAAAAAGCTTCAGAACAATGAAAGTTTCCAAAAAAAAACCCTAACCGAATTCTACTACCTTTCTCTTTTCAATGACAGCCTTTACAGGAAAGCAGGAGGCAGCTAACCTTCCTGGTGATTCTTACCTGATGCTGTAACTTGCTGCTGTCACTACACAGGCACCACAGTTACTGAATTTACACAGAGTCACACCCAGGAGATTATTCAAAACGCAGATTACACAATCCAGCACCGAAAACAACAGCTTTCCCGAATTATGGCTGTTTCCTAAAATATGGGCTGGTACCATGTTGCTAACTGTAGCCAAACACATGACAAACCCATGTCAATCCAAACCGCTTCAAAAGAGGGAACAGCAGCAAGAAGAGATTGCCAAGCAGGAACACCCAGCCCAGATTTTGAATTGAAGTACGAGCTTATTATTAGATTGTTCTTTTGAGTTATACTACCAGTGCCTTGGTCACACTGGATAAAAACAAAAGCACGGTACTTCAGAAACCCTCCGCCTACCCTGAGGCACGCTGCTGCCCGCGCTCCGCCGCGAGAAGGAGCACCCCGCCGAAGGGAGGCACGCGGAGAAGCTGTGCGGCTCGGCGGCTGCGCGCCGCGCAGGCAGACACAGCTGCCCACCCCAGTCCCGGGCAAGAGGGAGCCGAGCCACAGGTCACACAGACACCCGGCTGGCTCCCCCCGCCGCCATGCACACCACAGAGCCCTTCCAGGGGAAAGCAGAGAGCGATGGGGGGGTGGGTCTGGCTGCAAGGAGAGCACGGTCACAAGCCAACTTCACCGTCACTTTCCGTGCAGGGATGACAGCTCCGAGTCGGCTGGCTTCAGGCCAAACTGGACTTCCCAGATCATGCAGAAGGCATGGAGAAGTCACCTTACACAGTGACCTTGGAGCGTCAGGAGGGGAGGGCAGGGAGCTCAGGATGCTCTGCCGGGCAGGACGAGGAAAGCAAAGACCGCTGGTACCACTGCTGTCACACTGTGTCATCCTCTCGGCAAATATTGACCAGTCTACTCCCGGCAATGGGGAGAAAAATACCCCCATTACAGCAAGGGCCTGGGGCTGGGCCAAAAAAACATGGGGGAAGACCTAGCACAGAGTTAACAATGTCACTAGGGTAAAAGATGCTATTGAAGATTATATCCATATGGAAGACAAAAGTGAACTAATCACTGGTAGATAAGATAATTTTCCAAGTGTAAACTATGAATTTCACTTTGAAGCAAAGCAAAAACTACAGAATTTTTTAAGGTAGCAGCAAGAGCAGAAAATTCATTGTCTTTCTCAAACTTAATGAACAACTACTCATGTTACTCATCACTGTCTACCTCTCACCCTCCTTCTCTCCACTGTCAGGGACTTCAATGACTCTTACTCTTGGCCCAAGTAATTTTTGAGTTACTAAACGGTAAAATAACTGGTATTTAAAACAAAAGAATACAGCTGATGATGAAACATACCACGTCTGAAATGGAATATTCAAGAACAGCTTCAGCAAAAAATTAGATTCCTTACTGAAAAAAAAAATCTCTACATTATTATTTGTCTGCATTTAAAATTCCTATAGAACAGCTCTTACTCATTTAGCAAGAGCTAGCCAATCCACTTTGAGAAGTGCCTAATCCCATTACAGTTTTCCTCCACATTATCATCATATACCTTGTGCCCTGTTCTTAAATCTGAACATGCATTTCTCAAAGTCAACAGGTCTGAGCTTGGGCAAAAATTCTTGCCCAGGAAGCAAGGTGCACCCAGCTTATACCTCCTACTGGAGTTTATATTGGACTCTATTGTTAGTTTCCTCAGTCTTCGTGTGTAAACTTGGGGTACCACTTCAGCCCAAAGTCAGCAGTATACTGAAGTACTCGCTTCACATCATGAGTTGAAAAATCAATGCAAGTGTATTGATGCAGTCATGACTTGCTGAAGGTCACAAAACAAATTGGTGACAGAGCAGGAAATAAAACAGAGACCTCCTGATCTCAAGATCAATTCCTTTAACCTCCAGGCCACGTTTGCATGAATTAACAAGGGAAACAATTCATCTGCAAGTGGTCTGAATCATTTTAGTGATCAGGTAATGTGTCCCAGTTCTGTCATTGTTACATTTGTTGGCTCAGAGCTCCAATTTCCACCCCCATGCCACTTGCCCAACAATTTCTGTCCTTGGGAAAAAGTAATCAAGTATAATAAGGATGACAATCATAATTAGCTTAAAATACAGGCTTGCTGGCATGTATTGAGAATACATTTTACTATAAAGAGCTAATCTGAAGGGTGCAAGACTAAAGCAATAGGAATTTTAGATTAATTGAATATGGATATCCAAACCCAAATTTTGATAAATGATCATTTTAGAAAGCAGTAGGAACTCCCTTTACATAAATGACTCCTTTAAATATTTAAAATTCCACTTCAACCTCGGTAGAAATGAATGTTTAATACCTGCTCTCCTGCAACCTGACAAAAGCATTTGTAAAATGCATTTAGCCCAGCCAGCCCCATCCTGTTCTCAAAATATGGGCAAGAGAATGTGGACAAAGACCAAGCAAGGTAAGAAACCATTTGATTTCAGTCAGATAGCTTTGCTGAGCTACCTGTCATCAAGTAAATCACTTGCCAGAGAAGAAGGGAGAATAGACCTAAATGCTTGAAGGTGACTCTTTGTAACAGCTACCAGTTATGAATTATATCACATTAGCACCACTTCTGTATTTTAAAGATTTTCTTTTTCCAATACATTTGTCCATCTTTCACCATTTTTCACAGTTAAGCAATTACTGGTCTGTTGGAAGGATGCCAGCTGTCAGTACTTCTGTCAAACTGACACTTCACAAATATGTAAGAGTCCACATTTCTGATGATGAATTCCTTACTGCATGTGTGATGGGATAAATTACTGCCAGCAATACCTACCCAACAACTCCATGGGTCAGCGGGCTTCCTGTAAAGAGAGACAGGCAAGGTGAAAGGCACTGTCACAGGATGACAACTGCCACATTGTGGGATTTAAAAAGAGAGTTGTGATTTTGTGGTGTGTTTTTCAAACTAAACTTCATTGAAATCCCAGCTACCAAAATGCCACAAGCACTATGGCCATGCCCATTACGTTGGTAAAATGCGTGATGAGAGTCAAGCACAGCCAGGGGAAAGTCCTTCATCAAGCAAGCATGAACATCAACGCTAGGTTGTCTCTTCGACACAAGGGGCCACCCACTATTTGGGTCTTCCTGAACCATTCCAGTTTGCGTGAAAACCAGATGACGCAAGGCAGTCACAGCCTTCCCTGTGCATCCACAAACCACATGCAATGAGCACACATGTTCCCCATGTCCTGTCCCTGCTCTTCTCAACACCACAGACACACTGAGGAGGCAGCTATCCTTCTGGTGATTCCCCAGCCTGCCGAGGAGCTGCTGCCTCACTGGCTCTCTCCCTCTCTGCTGCGTCCTCATGACTTCTCTGAGTGTCCACCCTCATCCCCACTGCCCACAGAGACAATGTCCACTGCATTTGCAGGGAGAGAAACCTCTCAGCCACGCTGATCAAACCTCTTCGAAGAGCAGCTGCAAGCCAATAGGCCCGGGTAAAACAACTCTTTTAACCTTTCATTTAAACACATGCTGATTTTTAGTCCTCTTCCCACCCTACAGACTCACATATCAGGGACACAGATGCAGAGGTTGATGCCACATTGATACAATACAGATATCAAACCCATACCACAATGAGCAGTATTTTACATTTATCATAGTAGTGTTGGTTACATGTGTCTACTGTGAAAGCTCACCATGGAAATGACCTCTTAGCCTGCCCTAACTCATGTCCTTTCCAGCCCTAACCAGCAGAAGACCATAGCAAAAGTAGTAAATCCTCATGGGTTTCCAATCCTTTGCCCTTCTTGATGAATTTCTTATAAGTCATGCATTGCCCCACTGGGTGATAACAGACGGTGTGGGGTCAGCATGCTGGTGAATAATAAAAGTTTATTTAATCAACCTCTTATTGAGCAGAGCTTGACTGACTAACCTATGCAAATGCCCAACTCTTCCACTAGCTCTTTCGCTAACTCTCTCCAGACCAACTCATTAAACAAATCAACAAAATACCACTCTGCGAGGGTGACTGAACTCTTTGCTGGAGGAAGCAAGGAATGGTCTGAGATCGCTCAATATGCACACATGCTGGCACGCAGAGCCAACAAGCAAATTTCTTTCCAATTGTGAAAAGAGAAGTGCCGGTATCTGTGGGAAAAAGCAAGGCTTTTTCCTTGTTCTTTTTAATGATTTCCAGTGCTATCAAAAGACACAGAGCCACATCTACGGCTGGTACAAATCTCAGCAAGTCCACTGACTTTGACGACACTACATGAATTTAAAGCAACTGAGATTTTGGTTCCAATGCCTTAACAATTACAAATAAAAAAGGAACACCCTAAATTTTGGTTCCCATTTCAAAATCCACTGACTGCCCCAAAAAAACTGGAAATACTAACTTCACTTTCTACTCACCCAGGCAAAAAAAAAAAATGCGCTTTTCCCAAATCTAACTCAAAGAACTGCATGCTACTTAACAGCAACAAATGACCTGCTACCAATCCTGCAGCTAGCTTCCACTACTGTACACAAGCAATTATTATGCTTAAGAATTTGGGACAAACCCATAACAGACAAAATACAACAGTGGTCATATAAGAACAAAATATTTAAACAAAAAAAAATATTGAGCTATTTAAGTTAAATATTAGTCATGTTGATACCCTCAAAACTGTTACTGACTCACTGTTACTAATATACGATAGCAATGTACTACAGACAGCAGGCAAAAGGTATAACCTTTCTAAAACCAAAACTTTATATATACATATATATATATATATGTATGTAGTCCATATATAATTAATTTAGAAGACTATGACACCACAATTGCAGGAAAGACATACAATACAAAAAAAGATAATGCAACTTTTCTTGGAAATCCCACAAACTGCTGAAACATCTAGTTAATTCCAAAATAGGATTCCCACAGTAAATGAAAAGCCACCAAAAATAGCACAAAGACCCTAAAATAGCACCAAAAACCTGACAGAAGTAAAGCCTCCCAGGGGTGTGTTGTAAAATGTCTAACTACAGCTTCCCTAGATAACTCAACCACACATAGACGATATAAATCATATTTTTAACACGACAGCATCACAACCAAGTGTGAATCGATAAGGTTGCACATGTACAAGTGAATGCAGAATGCGTTAGAGCAAAATCCTCTGCCAAGGCAGAGCTCACACTTCCTCAAGGAACTACTGGAGCTCCATGGACCAAGGAGGTAAGGAGTGGTGGGACCTTATTCAGACAGCACAGTGAAGCCTACCGGCATAGAAACCCCTACAGAAGCACCCCGACTTGGGTTTTTGGGGGGAACAGGGAAGGATCTGGGTTGCAGCCTGGAAGCAGCACCCCATACCACAGCCGGCTCCTGCCATCAAGCTGGAGACCGAGGAGCAACGTAGCTGCACTTCCATCCCAGCGGGAAAGGGTGTGGGCTTGTTCCCACATGGGGTCTTGATCCAAGACTCAAAGAAAATGAGAGCTAGGTCACTGTGGTTGTATTTAGTACGGGCCATAACGACCACAGATACTGTCAAAAGCAAGCTGAGTAGAGGCCATACACAAACAATCAGATCTATGTAGATATGATTAAAGGGATCCTTACAATTCAAAATCATATACAGAAAATCTGAACCTTGGACTAATTCTTCCCAAACCTACGCAAAAAAGAGATGAAAAATATTAATTTCGTTCTTTAGCAGCACATTCTTGTGCAGTCTACACAACCGAGGTAGGGACATGCACAAGACCTGAAATGGAACTGACTACAGCTTTAAACTAGGATAGCATTTAAAAACATGTTCAATGGGTTGAGTTCTGTCTCCTCTCCTGATTCAGGGCACAACTGGAGAAATACTGACTTTTCTTTCTCTATGTAATAAAAATAAAACAAATAACAGCACAAAAAGGTAAGAGTAAATCTGGGATTTTTAAGTTATTTACCAAATTTCTAAACCTAAATTAAGAAAACTACCCTTATTAAAATACTTGGATTTTTCTAATTTAATTTGACTTGTTAAAACCTCCTACTGAAATAACACAAGCTGTGAAATGGAAAGATACAAGACGCTGCCTTTAGCACATGAATTGAACTGGCTTAAGCTATTCTACAGAGATGGCCTAAGGAAATACAAGTAATACCAAGAACTGGATCATGAAATATGAGAAGTACTAACAAAAGAAGTAGTCTCTACAGTGGTCTTTATTTAAAAATATCTACAGTTACAGCACTTAAAATACTGCAGTTTGCAAACCTAGACTTTTTCACTTTAACTACTGCATAGGTGCTGGTGGTAAGGACAGAGGAGACATGACAAGAGATCCCTTTCTCAACTTACAGAGCCAGAACCGAGGAACGTGGAGGGCAGGCAGGGAAAACAAGAGACAGGAAAACCAGCTAGCTAATGCACCAAGCTACAGCTGCAGCTGTGAGCCTGGACTTTCGTAACTGGTGAACAAGCCTTTCAGCAGTGAAACGAAGGACGTGAACCGAGATCCCATGCAGCAGAGGTAGGTAAGGACACTTCCAGGAAACACGCTGGGATCAAAGAAAGGGCAAGTGTTTTCGCACTGGTTGGATCACAAGCACTGAACAGAGCCAGAAGTAAAAAGAAACATGAAAAAAAATCAGCTATTGTTATAGAGGAATGACAAGATGTGTTGGGACAAAACACTGGAGGAAGCACTGGCTGGATTCACTGACGAAAAGAAGACAGGCAGCAGATACACGCAGAGCGACACTGCCAGAGTACAAAGCCCGAACCGCCTGGGAAACCCAATAGCACATAGCAGGGCAGAGGCTAAAAAAGGAGAAATACAGGAGCAAGCTTTAACAATCTAAAAGGCCCTTGGAAAAAGAGCTTTCTGAGAAGGAAAAAAATCAAGTGAACGATGTGGGCTCATATAATCTCCATACCATAATCTGGGCAGAAGACCTCCACAAGAATACATGACACATGCAAAACTTTGGATAGGAATATAAAATTAGCTGTAGAAGATAATTAATCCATCTAACTGGGTATCTCACAACTCGTTGTGGCCCCATCCATGTTTCTACAGAAAGCAAAAGTATCCAATTAAACATCTGGTGCTGGGCTGAACACAAAAGAGAAAATTCTTTCTTAACACCCACCATGGTCTTCCAAGTCGTGAGCTTCAGCTAGGGTTGTTATCTCAGCCTGCACCAATGCAGTGTTAGTGGAGATCATATCATTACCATAACCAACCTATGGTTTAGATATTTGACCAGGGAACACGCTGTGAGGAAGAATATCAGACCAGATCTCTTACACTTTTGACTTCAAACAACCTCTTTTGTACAATATTGTAATTTCACTTTGACACAAGGACTGTTGACTGGTCAGATTGAAGAATGGGGTTTTGTTTTCCTCTTTTTAATCAAGATATCTACTTCCAGGACAAAAATACCCTGCACACCATGCACATGCTAATTCGTTACACACTATTCCTCAGCCATATATTCAAGCCTCTTTCAGAGAGATCTTTCCAGATCTCTCTCAGATCAGGCTGTGCCAGCCCTGGCCCTGGACTACCCATCTGCAATGACGCACTTAACACCTCAAGAATTTACTCTGTGCTCACACTGGCTCTCTACTCTGCTTATGACAAAACTAATTCCTAGTTTCTAGCTAAATTGCCTCCTTCCCCTGTGGTTATTTATTTTCCAGAATAGCTTCTTTTAAGGGAGGCTTCAAGTTTGAATATCCAAATTAGTTTCAGCCACCGGGTCAGCTTTACCATTTCATGAACTTTTTCAGATCATTCTTTGCAGATTAAAGGAATCCTTGCAGAACCTGCCTGTGCAGCATTGCTCACACCCTTCAGGTGTTAGCACATGGCAGGGCTGCAGCTTAGCTCTGACGAGCATGTTTGAAGAAACAAAATTTTAAAAATACTACAATATTTTATCTGTGAGAAATAACACGGTAAGTAAGGAAACAGTTTCAGCTTTTCACACTTGGACTTTCACTAAAATGGAACTTGTTATTCCAACCTGGATGGCTTAACCATGGTGAAATCTTTTGTTTTTTTTCCCTAAATTGCCAATGATTATAGATGCAGATTCTTAGTAATAAATACTATCTAGCCATATACGGAATTATGCCAAGTCAAGCCCATTTCTCATGTACTTTTCATAAGAAAAGCAAAGCAAAACCAGGTTATCAAGCTCTCCTACCCTGCTGGACACAGCACACCCCCTCCCTCATCACACTTCAGAAGCTCAACTGCCTTTCCTTTACAGCTCCCATAGTTCTCACACTATTTCAGTTCTCCATCTTTTTATCTTCCTCCAATCCTTGCATCAAGCTCTTTTGTACCTCTGACCTCTCCAACATTGACTTCTTCGGTATCCAACACGACTAACACAAGGAGGGGAGGCAAAGGGCTTCTGTATGAAAACCAAACGATCTCCAGCTGCTGTGGTTCAGCATCTCTGCATTGCCCCCTGCTTTTCAGGAACCCTCTTCGCACATGCAGGGGGCTTGCTGGCCAAACAGCAGAAACTACCGACACAGATCTGGAGGCCTTGTACCCCAAAGGGGACCTGCACCTACAACAAGACCCCTTTTTCCCCATCATAGCCTCCGGCCAGTCAGCGTGGAGGACAGGCTGGTCCCCGGTGGGGAAGGGCGGCTGCTGCGCCCGGCGCAATGTCCGCAGGTGCTCAGCAGGATGCTCGCATCGGGAGAGGGCAAGGTAAACACTGAGGGTCGGCTCATCTGCTAGAGTTATGGCAAGGGGGATTAGGTGGAGTCTATTAACGGATTAAACCCTGTCCTGAAGATCACCGAGGCTTAGCCTCCCTGTTCCGCTTATATTAATAAGTGACATCGTTATGTGTTTGGGTGGACCTGTTTGAAATACCCATCAATCATTTCCACGTGTTGGGGAAGAGGAGGGGAGGTGGCATACATCCTCTGGAAAAAATCACCATTTGCAGAGGAACACACACTGCATCTGTTTAAAAAAAAAATCTTAAAATTGTAAATAATAACAAATGTAAACTTCCATTAAATTTCTTCTGCTTATGTATTTAAAGAACCATAAGCCATGTCCTTCCATCTTAAAGAACTGCTTAAACTGCAGCAAATTGTTAGAAACTAATCTGGTCTACAAGATACTAATTCATTACACCGGCTAAAATACATGTGCTAATCCCTAATGGCTATCTGGCAAGAATGTAAACTTCATTAACATCATGTTTTGCTTAGGGCTTGCATAAAATTAAATATTGATTGTCTTGCCACTTAATACAATGTAAAGATGGTATGTGTGTATTGGAGAAGCATGTAAGTATTTGTTACAGAAGTAACCAAATACTAAGTAAAGCCAGGCTAATCACTTTTTTAGGTTGCTTTTGTTTTTTTCTCAAAAGAACCAAAGCAGCACTCAGGGCATGCTAAATGTGAGGAATAACACAGGTGTTATGCACACACTCAACTACCTTTATTTCACACTCATTTTGAAGTGAGGGATACTCCTTGGTTTTCAGGAAATGGTTAACACAGACTACGGTTCTGTGCTGAAAGTGAGACTGCGGGACACCAGCCACTGTCCGCTCAGGGAGAGGGAAGACATTCCCCAGGAAGGGTTTAATTTCTAAAAAAAGATTTCTTTACCACTTTTTACATGCTTCTGTAATTCAACCTTCGCCACCTGGTTGAAGCAATTTCCCAAGCTTTGTTAACCTTACTGTTGGAGTGAAAGGAAGCAAGAGTGGTATTGGTTACTGCATTTACTATGTTTCTGCAGTAGAGATTTTAACTTGGGGGGCATAAGGAAAAGAGCAAGCAAATAAAATTGTTGCGTTGTCCATGAAACAGAGTCAGTCTTCGCAATCTTGCCCAATAAGACTCCAAAGCCGACTTTATTCTTTAGGTGACATATTAAAATTGACTTTATTCCACCATGTTTGCCAATTTGGATACTGCACTTGCTGACATAAAAGCATAAAAAGAATATGCTAGTTAATTAGATCAATTATAATGATTTTGAAAAAGTCACTCAGAAAGGAGGTTGAACACACTTTCACTTGAGGAATTTGCTACTTCTCTGCAAAAAAATGCAATTTCCAAACTTTCCAAATGCAGCTCTTCGCAGCTGTAAAATGCTGCAAGAGAGGCTTGGGTGATACGAGGACATCACACAAATAACTACAATGCTCTCCTTCCTGTGACATTGATATTTTTGCTACAACATGAGGGCCGGAATACTAAAGTCACTTTGTTCTGGCTTTTTGCTGTGGTTTGATACTGGATGAATATAATTCTAAGTGTCAATAACTCGTGATAGTTCAAGTAAAAGAAAGAGAGGATTTTTTTTTCCCTTGGCTAAACTACTTGTCTGAGGGACATAAAACAGGATTTCCTGAAACTGTTAGTTAAAAAAACAGAAGAGTTATTGTTGGTTTTCTATAACTAAACTACTTTGCCCTACTGAACTACCTGCATATTGTGGAGCTGCAGTCTCCATTCGCAGTGATATCTGAGGGTACCTTTTGCCAAAGTGCCTGGTAACTTTTCCTGCATGTCCCTGTTGATGCACACCGCCCTCCAAAGAAGGCACTCCCGGGGTAAGAGATGACATTACCAAAAAAAAGGAAATTTTAAGACATACTGACCAAGCCAGGGAATTTGCAGTGCCTTTGCAATTACTCTTTGCCACCCTCTCTCAAAGCAAGTGAATGTATTTGGAGCTTCTGCATTTCAGACACCACTAATCTGAGAAAAATTATTTACATTCTGCCTTGCAACAGACAGCCCAAGGCAGTCTGCTTTCTGCCTATCACAGGCATATCAGGGAATGCATCTGGCATGCTGGCCAGTTACTTACTCTCACCACTTGTTTTGGGGGAGAGGGTGGTCTTATGACAGTTCAGGGCAATTATAAAAACTTTAATCTGTGAAGCTGATAACCGCTATCTGATTTTATTTTTTTTTTTTCTTTCCCGAAAGAAGGAAGTTACCCCTCACCTGGGCTTTTGGATGCCTTGTACAGCAGGTATCGGGAAGAGGTGGTGGATGCCACTTTCCTCAAAGCAGGAAAGCATCCTTCGACATTTACCACATACGGCATCCTGCTGTGATGTTGCATGATGGCAACTGACGGCACGCTTGCACTCTATACGGCAGACAGATTTATAACACTCTTTTCCTCAAATATAAACAAACACATCTATGCTCTTTCCTCACCAGCCTGTTGCTGCCCTGGCAGAGCAGCCCCCAGATAACAAAGCATCCCTGTATGTGCACACCTGATTCCTTCAGCGCGCTCTCAGACAATGGATAGTGTTGCTCGGGCTTTTATTTCATTGTTCATCTGCCACCTGTTTTGTGGCTTGGCAAGTACGACTGGTCTTTCAGGTAGGTTCAGAGCCATGTTTGCACAAAATGCTGCCCAGGCATATAGCACATGACAGATAAAGAATTATCTTGACAAACCAGATCGCAGAAGAGATCATGATTCCCACAAAATAGAAGGAAATTCTTAACAGCTACCATGCAGCTTAGCATGAAGAAATAAGCAAATCTTTCCTCTGACATTGAAGTTTGGCACATACACTTTCTCAAATGTAAACTAATTTTTGTTAGAAAGAGAAGGCGCTTCCTAAAATTTATAATGAATCTGCACTGTTGAAAGAAGTTTGTTCTGCTGCTGCCTTTGTCAGGCAGCAAAGTTACCCAGCAGTTGTCCAAAAGCCAACAACGAGGCTTCCTACAGCTCCTAAGCAGGGCACAGAACAGGGGTTGTTACACCTGGGGAGGACTGGTAAACCTACAGAGGATGCTTCCATAGGACATCACAGATTAGCTGCATAAACCAAAAGGCGTATTTTCTCAGCACCACAAAAAAAAGGAAATTGGTGAACTGACTTAAGATAATTGAGTGTTTAGCCACCCTATTCCAGTAGTATTTTGTTGTGTGTTTTCTTCTTTGTATATATATGTACTATTTTAAAACAAAGAGCATTAAGCTCTTCAGCGGCTGTCAGAGATGATGCCTCCCCAACATTTCTTTAAATTTAGGTTGTGGTGTTACACAAGCCCTACAGCTACCGAAGTGATTCTGTGTGAAAAGGCTTCAATAACATTAATGTTCAGAAAAAGAGGAAAAAGTCTACAAGTTTTAATGCACCTGTATTTGCACCCAACACTATGTCAAGACAAAAGTGAGACAAAACATCAGGTTTTGTAAAAGCAAGCTGAAAGGATTTTAGAGAAGTCATCCTATCACCAGCAAAATTTCATGGATGGTCCTTTCTGAACAGTCTATGGCTAGAGCAAAAGCACACATCCGTCTTAAGAAAGGTGAGGCTGATCCATGAGCTACTCCAAACAAGGCAGAACACAGCTGCACTAAGGCAGGCAACAGAGGGATTGAGCACCTTCTGATCAGGCCATGTCCTCCATGCTCATGCCTGGCTCAGACTACATCCCCTGGCATGTTGTGCTGGTTTTGGCTGGGACAGAGTTAATTTTCTTCATAGTAGCTAGTATGGGGCTGTGTTTTGGATTTGTGCTGAAAACACACAGTGTTGATAATTCAAGGATGTTTTTGTTACTGCTGAGCAGCGCTTACAGAGAGTCAAGGCCTTTTCTGCTTCTCACCCCATCCCACCACCAAATAGGCTGGGGGTGCACAGAAAGCTGGGAGGGGACACAGCTGGGACAGCTGACCCCAACTGACCATAAGGATATTCTATACCATGTGATGTCATGCGTAGTATATAAAGCTGGGGGAAGAAGGAGGAAGTGGGGGACGTTCGGAGTTATGGCCTTTGTCTTACCAAGTAACCCTTATGCATATTGGAGCCCTGAAGATGGCTGAACACCTGCCTGCCGATGGGAAGTGGTGAATGAATTCCTTGTTTTGTTTTGCTGGCGTGCATGACTTTTGCTTTAGCTATTAAACTGTCTTTATCTCAACCCATGAGTCTTCTCACTTTTACCCTTCCAATTCTCTCCCCCATCCCACCAGGGGGGAGAGAGCAAGTGGCTGCATGGTGCTTGGTTGCCAGCTGGAGTTAAACAACAACAAAGGCCAGTAGTGTTTTGGGGTTCCCCCACAGCTGCCACTGTGCAGCACAAGACCTGCTTCTAGTACCATCTGGGAGG
>NW_010547044.1:57786-61649 GCF_000687285.1 Phaethon lepturus
TGCTCATGGAAGGGACTGCAGTCTGGATAAGTCCAAGCTGGAGCAGGGGCAAGGGGAGGAGTTCATTGCAATGTTAAACCCTATGGTCGAGTCCAAAGGGCCCAGGGGCGGAGATTGTAATGGAAATACCTTTAAATTGTTGTAAGCCATGATTTGGGTTGATGGAGCCCTGCTTTCCTCGAGATGGCTGAACACCTGCCTGCCGATGGGAAGCGGTGAATGAATTCCTTGTTTTGTTTTGCTGGCGTGCATGACTTTTGCTTTAGCTATTAAACTGTCTTTATCTCAACCCATGAGTCTTCTCACTTTTACCCTTCCAATTCTCTCCCCCATCCCACCAGGGGGGAGAGAGCAAGTGGCTGCATGGTGCTTGGTTGCCAGCTGGAGTTAAACAACAACAAAGGCCAGTAGTGTTTTGGGGTTCCCCCACAGCTGCCACTGTGCAGCACAAGACCTGCTTCTAGTACCATCTGGGAGGTGCCTTCATGTCTTCCCCTCAAAGGCAGTGGTGCAAGACAACAGCACCTCCTCGGCCTCCAAACAAGTCCCACGAGCTGGATCCTCCAGTACCACACACAACAAGATGTCAATCTACTGGCTGAAGCTGTTGGTACATTCACCCCCTTGTAAGCACATGTGGGTTTTGTCTAGAGTACATCTGCAAATTACACCCATTAAGCTTCAGAAGAAGAAATCGTGCCCAAAAAGAGATAAGAACTTCCAAACAAATGGAGCCTAAATGTGGGGGTGCTCCTGAAAAGAGCCAAGGCAAGCATTCTTCTGCAACAGTTTCATTAACAGCCACTAAAGAGCTAGGCAATCTATTGGCAATGCTCTGAAAAACTAGTATGTTGGCAATGTAAGCACTAGTAACACTCAAAAACTGCCTCCTTATCAGAGGCAGGTGAAAATTTTGCATTTGTTTATGTAACAGGAATAGTAAGTTTTTTAGCATAAAGTGAATTCTTCCATTGGTATCTGGCTTTCACAGAAAATGCAAAACCCAAAATACTGAGTACTTTGAACTGCTGTCGCATTATTCTTATACAAGAGAATAAAAATTTGCCTTACAACTGCATTATCCTCTATAGATTGAACTGTTTCACTAGGTGGGCTTTAAATCCAACATGCTCTGTGGCCACATGACTTTATCACACAGCAGGTGAGATGCTCAAACACTTGTAAGAGGTATAATTTGAATAGGGATCCAGTCTATAAAAGATAATAGGATTATGAAGTATCAGACCTTCAACATCCATGTAATCTGAACCCTTAAAAAACAGTAATATCTTGGCTTTGTTTTTAAAAAACATAAAACGTATTATGGAAAAAAATATGCAATTTTAACTGCAAATGAAACCCTTGACATGGACGGACACCACTCAAATGCCTTCTGCTTCAGTTTGGGCATTATCGTTTCTCCCCATACGGATTTGGTATCCATCCTCACTTCTAAATTGCTATAACTGAGAATGAGGTTCTCCAAAATGAGAGAGTCATGAAACTGTAGAAATGAAGAGAGATATCAATGTTGAACATCATCAAATGCCATCCAGCACCAGCTCCCATTTGATGTCTCTCCCATGTGAGTCCTGGCAGGCTGGTGAGAAGGGACAGCCACAATGAGATGCCTGTGGCAAGTGCATGGCCATCCCTGCCTGCTCCTGCCACGCTGCAGCACCCCACCGCAGATGTGAAATGTGCAGACCCACCTTGGGTTTGAGCAGTGCAAGGGCCTCCTTTCCCTGGTTTTGGCCCACGTTCCCTCTGTCTATACATCTGCAATTAGCCAGCAGACAGCACCCAAGAATGTGTCACGTAGTTCCTGGGACCTCCACATCCAACAAAACCCACAGCAGATTGCACAGGACTCTGTTGGAGAAGCTTTACCTTGCCTGTTAATGAGGAATGTATGGACAACTCTGTATGTGATCTTTGGTAACGTAATACTCAGAAACCACTCAATATAAGGTTGAAGAGAAACAAAATCACTGTTGTTATAATCCAGTTTTCACCTCAGCCAATCTTCCCTCCAAGCCTCCTGTTCTCCAGGCAGTATTTTCTTTATTATACAGTGCACAAAAGGGATGAAAAAAAATTAAACAAATAAAAAGAGAGTGTGACCTCTTAGGTTGCCAATTTGTTCCACATTTCCCTTACTCCGCAACATATGACTGTTTTGTGTGCATGTGTCTCAGCCTGAATTCCACAGACCCATCATCCCAAAGAGCTGCAGGGCAGGAGGGAAAAGAAAAAGGGAGAAGTCTTCTATTCCAGCTGCTGATGCCAAAAATTGTGCTGTGAACCCACCAGAAGAACAAGAGGAAACAGAAGAGTAGGGCGCAGTACGTTCCACATATTCTGGCTTTCAGTGGCCCAGTAATGCCTCCTGCACATAGTAACAATCAAACTTGTATTTCTGGCCTGAAATAAGTATGTAAATGTGCAACAAAACAAACACTGTTTTTGGTTAAAACCACAGAGAAACTCTTTGTAGGGAGAACTTGATTTAAAAAGTATTCTCCTTAGGATTTGGCTACTGCACCAGAACAAATATTCTCAAGGTCCTCAAGGGGACATTTTCTTCTGAGCAGCTCTCCAATCTCTATGAACAAGGGAGCTATTCCAACGCACCATGTCTGTCTAGGAAATATTTAATAATTTGGGTGAGGTTTGAAAAGGTCTATAGGACTCAGGAGAGTATCTCCCAATTATTTTTAAAGAGGACTCAATGCTAAAGTCACTAAAGATCCACCTTTATATGAAAAAGCTAAATAGATACACTATTAGCAGGTGTCTGAGGCTAAACACTAAATAAAGTGGATGTAATATGGGCCATAAGTCAGTTGTACGAGCTTAGATTAATTAAAAGCTAAAACATCAACACATGAAAGAAATTAAAAATATACAATGGAACTAAACTGATAAAAGTCTCCGAACTTTGAGTTCACTGTAAAGTAAACTGTAGATCCTCCACATCAGCAAGCCTAACATGCTTAAAAGTTAAGTACATATAATAGGTAGATGACCAGGAATATGTACCTTTGTTAGCAAAAGTACGTATTAAAAGGCTGTGATATTTTATTTCTTCACCCATCTTTATGGCACCATTATATATATATATTTTAAAATCCATTTAAACAATTAAACTCAACATTTCAGGCACATTTTTTTCTGTATTTTTTTTTTAAATAGTAGATTCAAAAGGTCAAATAAAAGTTCAACTAAATGTCAAGACAGACACAGTGTAACCATAGCACATTATTATCCAGAGAAAGGTTACTCCAAAGTGTTAGCACTGGAACAGATTTTGCTGTTGTCAAGAGGTCACAGACATTTTTTCTAATAATTTCCACTGGAATAAGAGCCATTTTGGTAACTGCTCTGCAACAGCAAAACAGATAGAACTGTTGACTGAATAAACAGTAAAAGCACAAGAACAGTTGGGTATTTCTTTACTAAACGGGTTAACATTTTGTTTATACACTGTTATCATAAATTTACACAGCTAGCAAATTATATCTGTAATGGTTACAAAGCTACAAGGATTAGTCATCAAAATCAATTTTATCGCTACCAATCTCTATAAATATTAATGTTCCACACTAAACTACTTAATCTGCCATGGGGAATCAAAATAATTTCATCTTCACAGAACACTTTAGTTTACTCCTAAAATGTCCATGACGATTACCTTGCCTGGTTTATAAAAGGAATTAGTGCCATTCCGCAAAATTAATAGTGTAAATCATCCAAGTGTAATCAAAAGACACCATGCTTTACCTCTCTGATTTTATAGTGTCCTTATTTTTATAGGAAGCAGAACATAGCAATTTAATCTCACAAAGGCAAATTCTGCATCG
>NW_010547045.1:0-470 GCF_000687285.1 Phaethon lepturus
CAACTGTAAAGATGAAAGGCACCTAGAGGACTGTTGGACAAATTTTCCACACATTATCAGAGGAAAATGGCCCACTTTTAGCTCATCACAAGGATCAAGGCAAGCAGTTAACACATGCAGAAGGGAAAAGATCATAGCACACTCTTCTTGAGAATGGCACTCTAGGGAAGATAACATAATCCAGGTATACAGTCGGGAATACATAACCAGTTGGCTCCTCTCAAAGCTCCCACCCTGTCATTTGTCATACATACATAATTAAGGTGTTGGTTAAGAAGTGATGACAACCCGCAAACCAAAGGGAAGAATCTCCCAGGGCTCCCAACACAGCGTCAATAACATGGCTTCTAGCCAAACTTCTTTGGGAAGAAGCAACTCACACTGCATGACTGCAGGTGGACACTAAACAGGGAAAAGAGCAAAACGTATCTCTTGGGTACTTCAAAAGCCCCTTTACCAGGAAGGGGAAG
>NW_010547046.1:0-2580 GCF_000687285.1 Phaethon lepturus
ATTTTAATTCCCTACCACCTTGGTTACAAAACCACCAATGAAAGGAGTACCAAAAAGAAAGCAAGACTGCAGCCTGAAGCTAGCATCTTTGCGATACAGTGTTTACAACTCACAGTAATTTCTGTGGCATGTGTCTGAGCTCAGCATTCTGTGCAAAATCCCTGTGGGACAGAATCATGCTGATCTTCCCTCAGCTTTATATTCTAGGCCAAACACTCAAGCCTAGTTTTGCTCAGTGATTTTGATAAAATAACAACTGCTTGCATTCTCTAAGAATTAATTTACCTTGAAACATGAAGGTTAATTTTAGTATAATAAAAATAAAGAATAAGAGATTGCATAGTTTATGGAAATGTTTTTGTTCACATTAAATACAAATGAACAGATAAATGCAAATTGAGTATCTATTTCCAGAGCCTTATGAAACAAATAGATGACTCTTTAAGAATTTTTCAAATTTGTTATGAGAGGCAGGTTCTTTTAAAATAACAGCTTACTTACAGAAGGCAATGATTGCTATGCTGTACTGTTGAATTCAGCAAAGTATATATACATTATATACATTATTCAATGTTTATTGAAGCCTTAACTGAGAACAAATGTTCAGCCTTCTTGTTGCTCCAGCTGAAGTTACTGGCAGAGCTCACTTAAATGGAAAAAGTTTAACACCGAGTGCCCTGTGAAGCTGCTCCTTAGTCCATTTATTTTTCATTTAAGAATAATATCTTTTTATTATCATTATTTTCTGTTAGCATGGGGAAGACACTAAATATTTATTTTTAGACACAATAGTCTTGCAATACTTTTTGAGATAAAAAGGAATTTGTTTTAATGTACTTCATGTAGAACTAATTTATATGGAGCGAGGCACTTGGAGCATAAATACCTACGAAGTTACAAATACTATGGCAGGACAGCTGGCAGGTAGAACTGTTTTTGGTATACAGGCTGTTCTGGATTTTTCCAGCACAAGATTAGCTCTAGTCACACTACTATGGAAAGCTGTGTTTGTGTCACAGATGGCCTTTAGCATTCTGTAACATCTTAGCATTTTCTGTAACACCAGAAGTTTCCTCTAAAAATATTTCTCTTTTTTTCAAAACCATTACTCCTTTTTGAAGGCCCTAGAGCCATGCAGAATTCAGGCAGGGTGGTTGTCAACCATTTTGGGAGTAAATAAGGCTTCTGATAGCAATGTTCTGCACCAAGCAGAGTGAAATGCAAAAGTTTAACTGTGTGGCCTGCTGTAGTTAAGATTCCCTGCACAAAAACTTTGAAGTCTGGAAAGTGAATTTCTTGCTTAAAAGTTGGAAGGTTTTTAAGAAGGATGGAAAACAGGCAAAACCCCTCAAGGACTGGAGTGAGGATGACCTCAAGTTTATGTTCACAGATGCACCTAGAGTCAAAAACAAGCCAGAGACCAGGAGGACATCCTAGGGAATCATAAATTTCAGAGAGGACCAATGTTAAGGCAATTTGATAAAATCCTAAGTCTTAGATTCAGTATAAGTAAGAAAGTGTAACTTTGGTAGAATTCACATGTCTATATCTACCAGGTGGGTAAGGATAAGAAACAGTCCCAATTCTGCTTCTTCTTGACTCTGCGAATGTTTAAGTCCACAAGCATCCTCCATTTTAAAACTCCAGACTAGATTCTAGTTGCCCTTCTATATAAACACAAGTCAAAATCTCTTCTATGACCTATAAACTATTTCTCTTTCGCATTATTGTTTATCTCATGACATACATGTTGACAAAAGTGGACATATGTTTATATAAATATATGCATATACTCATAAACTGCATTTGTTTCATGGAACTGGATGAATAGTTTTGAGATGCTGTTCATTATCTGAAATTTCCGAAGTACTGAGCTATAGCAGCAACCAACTCAGTCAAGTTCTGTTTTTTCTTTAAAAACAAGTAGAAATATTTTAGGTAAAGTGCAGCCTCTTCATCTGATGTTCCATTCTGTTACGAAGGCACACTGTGTACATGTTGACTTTCCTCCTTCAAATGTCCTTTGTACATATCTAGTGCTTCTAATGTCTGTTCCTGCCTCAAATACTCTGTCAGCTTTCTTGATTTCATCTGAGATGCATATTGCTGATTTTCTGCTGTCCTTGTGTTGCTGGGTTTCTGAGTACTGCCCTAAGCTGAAGCAGAACCCAGTAATATTTTAGTTGCTATTTCATTTGGGGGGATTGGCTTTATTTCTTCTCTTTGAGAGCTGTTAGCAATGTTGCTGGTGCTTGTGGGCCATTTGCTTTCAAGATAATAGTCCATTCACTTTGTTTTCCTTTAACTGCTCTTTTATCAGCTATTATGGTGGCATCTCTTTTCTCATGTTGTCTCTAAGGTACTCCAAAATGCTATCCTTCACTCTCTGTTTCTCCCACTAAGTACCTTATTTCTGACAGTTCATCCATACACATCTGCTCTGTGCTGATTTATGAATTTTCTCATCTCATGCTGATGGTGGCATCCACAGATTCTCACCCAGGATGAGTCATCATGTCCTTTAACAAAATATGACCAAAAAATTAACATCTTAAATGTCTTTCATAGTTTCTCTTTCCC
>NW_010547046.1:2611-14260 GCF_000687285.1 Phaethon lepturus
CTTCGAACAACAAAACTTGAAGGTTGTATTTTGCTCATTTACATCAGATAACCCTGACATGTCCCTGTGCTGCTGCTTTTTCATCTTCAACGTTCCCTGAGTTCACCTTGCTTTCATCACCTTATTGCAAATCACCCATTTAGGCTCTCATGATTGCCTTCAATGACTATTGTCACCTTTTTAATTCCTGCTTTTCCAAATGCACACATCACCCAGTCCTTTATAAAATTCAGTCTCTGAGGTCATGTTGATCTGATTCTCTCATTTCTTTCCTTTGTCTTCCAGTACTTTATCATATCTGCACCTGTATCTTCTTAATTTCAAACCCCTGTGTGACTACTCCTCTTTGCAGAGGTGTTTGGTGCATTCTTTTCTGTTCACTTATGCTCAATGCAGCATCTTTTAGTTTATTTGAAAAGGTAAAAAACCCATTGAAGAAAATCCAGTGCACATTTCACTCCGGGCTTGGGCAGATTTGTCTACAAGGCATGCTGCTGAGTGATGGCTGTTTGGTGACTTAACTGAAATGTAGATGGTGGTTAGTTCTCAGCTGACAGATGTCTACGTTATACAATTAGATATTATAAATGGTAGTGCTGTCTCTTTGGCAGTTTCAGCAGAGGTTATGCATTGAAACAATTTGGAGACTAAGTGATTCTGTCATTCCAAGACTTGAGCATTTCAGAACAGGCCTGAGATTGCTGATCCCATCCTGCGTCCTCTGTTTTCTGTGTGTGAGTGCATGCTGAGGACATACCTCTCCACGCCTGTCAATCTAACATGGTTCAGAAATGCTGCGCTAACTGTAGAGGAGATCACATGCCTAGAAAAAGTTATTGCACAGATCCTGAAGGTCATAATTTCCTGACAAAAATGTGATGATCTCACCTGTCAGCATTTGTCCTTTGCTTACTTGTGAGAATCAGTGACATCTCTGCTTAAGCCATCAATCGTTGTCAGTAGCATACCCTTACCTTTTTTTTTAACCTTTACTGTTTGTTCACACTGCCTACTTCTGCCCTTTAAACCATGCCAGGTAATAAATATGGTGAAGAATGTTTTTTGGAGGCCCTACTTCAGAGATTGAAATAAAAAACATTTTGGCCACTTTCTAAATAGTTTCACTCCGTTTAGGTAATTCAAAATTAAATCTTACAGCCAACTATGCAAATTTACTGATCCAAGGTTCCCCATACATTGATCTCACTGCAGGATCAGGATCCTCAGAGCATGTTGCAATATGATTTGACTGTTTAATGCATAGGGGATTTAGTGACTATTTCTAGTATGACCTTAGCATTCTGACTCATGTCATCATTCCTGAATAGTGGCTTAGAGAAAGGTATGAATTTGTATTGCAATTATCTTACACACCTTATTGACAGACAGTTCCCAAGGACTTTCCCTAGACTGGAATAATAATGCACTGAACACCTTCACCAAGAGGACAAACAGTTGACAGGTGTCAAGGAGAGAGGGAGGCTGATGAGGCATCTGCAAGTTGAATTATGTACCAGAAAGAAAACATGACTAGTTATATCACAGAAGAAAAATGTGAGATTTGATGAGGTATAACTCATCTGTGTTTCATATTCCTGGGCAGCAGCAGCAAGAAAAAAGATGCAGT
This sequence comes from Phaethon lepturus, assembly GCF_000687285.1. Taxonomy (NCBI): domain Eukaryota; kingdom Metazoa; phylum Chordata; class Aves; order Phaethontiformes; family Phaethontidae; genus Phaethon; species Phaethon lepturus. The sequence goes on from NW_010547046.1 coordinate 4,239, forward strand.
TTCATGTCAGTGAGCAGGAAAATAGCGATACATTTACAACAATAAACAAGACAAAATTAATAAAGACATTAAAAAAAGAACTGTTAGAGCTGAAGTTGGGAGCAAACACCACCATGAAGATTTATAGTCTGGAAAAGTGATATGAACTGTATATATAATTAATATTCTGTTAGCATTTCATACCCTTTGTCTTAATTTGCAAGGTGATTTCTAGCAAATAATTGAATTGATGTTAATTAAACACAATTTCAGTGAAAGATAAGTGGAATTTTAGTACTTCTGACTCTAGTCTTATTGTGCATGTATGCATTGTGTCCTTGTCAGATTTTAGCTTTTGAATATATCAATTCTAGAGCAGGAACTCTGTCTTTTGGGTTTTACAGCACCCCACACAGTAAGGCCTGGTTCTGACGGAGCCTGCTATTGCACAGGGCAACATGAACAAAAAACCAGTAGCCAAGCGCAGATAAGACCCCCACACACTCTTTTCCTCAGCTGGTTAGGGGCAGATATGCAGAATTTGACATTAGATTCCAGCTTCTAACACACTACTGAAATGAAAGTTGGAAAAGTTAATGCAATTTAATCTCACTTCTAGCATCATTAGCTTTCACCCTTCATCTTCTAATTTAAGACCTAGGAGAAAAACCTAGAGAGCAATAACAGGACAGTTTCTGAAGTCTCCTCCTGTCAGGAGGTAGTGCAGGGTTCACAGTGAATGTCCTAAAGTCTGTTTTCCTCACTGATACCTAATTTCTAGAAGGTAAAGGCCATGAACCCTCATTTCTCCACAGAGCTACTCCAGCCTTCTCCTGTATATCTTTAAAAAGGAGTCCTCATAGGGATAATAAACAACGATCTATCTTCCTTGAAGAGCTAAGTCTATGAACTATGTCTCTCAGATTTTTCCATGCTTATCCTCACTTTTTCACTAGTAAGGACAGTTAGACCCAAATTCATTTGCTGAAACATTGAGAGCTTTTTTTGTGTTCTCATTAAACAGTAAAGATCTGAATCATGTTTTGGAAATATTATAAAATGCCAAAGAAGCAATATATATATGAATACAAAACAATGCCCTACAGAGGGCTTGAATGAGGATGAAATGAGTTCTGGAAGTAACTTTTTCTTATTGAGAACCAATAACGTCCTGACTTCAGTGTTCATCTGACAACATCTATTACTGTTCGTGAGGCATAAGCTGGACAGTTTACACATTTTTTTTGTACTATGCATATTGAATTATGTCAGAGCAGCACAACCCTTTAGAGAGACAGATTTATTTACTTAAGGTCTACAAGCTTTTTTGTTAGCATTCATTGTAAATCATCCCAGGAGCCTCTAGCCTCTAGCAATTATTTAAAGTTTGAGATGCGTTTAAATACTGTCAGCTTTATTTCTGGTATTTATTAATTTTCTCCTTCATTTTTACGTCTTCTTACCTTTTTAATGGTGTTAGGTGAACACTCATCTGAGCTTTCATTTTATTTTACGTCTGTTTTTTTTTTCTCCCCTTGTCCGGAATGTCTGTACAGCCAATACATCAGTTTTAATTTTTGTTCTTTAAGGTGTTCAGTAACCAATAGCATGAACAGAGTTCAGACAGAGTAGTACACAGCTGTGTGACAGACTGTCATGCTGTTGTGTTGGGGAGCAGAAAGGCCCAGCTGTTCTCCAGCAGGTGGTGAACCAAATGTGATACCAGGGCAGGGCAGGGACCTTGATAGCTGAGGCTATTACATGGCTGAGGCTATCATACGGCCTCACAGCCGTATGTTGGGACAAGCAGGGCTGGCCTGAAAAAAACAGCCAGGGTCAGCCAAGGGTCCAGATCACTGGGTAACTCCATGGTGAAAAGGCAAGTCCAAGGTCGAGCTGGGAACAGAAGTCAGGATCAGGTCCAGTGATGGTAATCAGGGTCAGCCCAGTGATCATCAGGTAAGCTCATAGTGATGAAGCAGGTCTGTCATCAACTTGGGAAGGCCAGGGTGTCGTGGTTTAGCCCCAGCCAGCACCTAAGCCCTACGCAGCCGCTCGCTCACTCCCCCATGGTGGGACGAGGGAGAGAATCAGAAGAGTAAAAGGGAGAAACCTCCTGGGTTGAAATAAAGACAGTTTAATAGGGAAAGCAAAAGCTGCACACGGAAGCAGAGCAGAACAAGGAATTCATTCACCACTCCCCATGGGCAGGCAGGTGTTCAGCCATCTCCAGGGAAGGAGGGCTCCGTCACGTGTAATGGGAACTACTTGGGAAGACCGTAACTCTGAATGTCCCTCCAGCCCTTCCTTCTTCTTCATCCCAGCTTTGTATACTGTCATATGGTAGGGAATATCTCTTTGGCCAGCCTGGGTCAGCTGTCCTGGCTGTGTCCCCTCCTGGTGTCCCATCTTCTCTCTGGCTGGCCAGCACGAGAAGGTGAAAAGCTGGAGAGTCCGTGACTGCTTAGCAACAACTGAAAACATCAGCACGTTATCATCATTTTTTCATCCCAAATCCAAAATGTAGCCTCACACGAGCTTCTATGAAGAAAATTAACTCTATCCCAGCTGAAAACAGGACAAGGGGTCAGGATCTGGATCAATAGGATCCATGACCAGGCACAAGCAGAGCTGAATTGAAATAGAGCCTCTGGACACATAGGGGTAGAGGCCCTGGGTGGAGCTGGTCAGGGCCACTGAGAACTGTTAATGCACACAAGATGCTGACAGCACGTTGAACAATATCCACAGCACACCTCATATAGTTGTTTATTATCTGCTATACGATCTCGTTCAGCTGTGGGACACTATCTTTAGACATACAAATTGTCACTGCAGAGCTTATAGCAGAAGCTTTCCCTATTTGAAATAGTGGCTCCCGGCACTTGCTGAGTTCAGAATAATTCTCCTCTTTTTTCCCTCCCCTAAATACAATTGCAGTTGAGTTTTTATGTCAATGTGCATTTTAATAGGTGCAAGGGCAAATGGTTAACCGCTGCAATGAATAAAGGCTGTATAATTATATCATGAAAGAAGAATCAAGCCCATGAATTCATCCTGCCAATGGATTTGTCTACCCTGGACTATGTGTCATTTATTTAGTCTCTAAGGAACTGATACACTTGGCCTTGTGTAAAGGAACATTAAATCCCTTATGCAATTTATAATAGTGTTCAATGTTCTGAAATTGTTCAGAATTTTATACTGCTTATAAATTTGGTGGTACTTTGAGACATGTGACATCTGGGAAGATTGAAAGCAGATTGCAAGGATGGCCTGGACAATTGTTCTGCAAAAAGAAAAGCGTATTGACCCTCAGCAACACTAAAACTCCAGTTATTTTTAAAAAGGGGTAGACAGTAAGGTATGGACAGCAAAAGCCAAATTTGTACATATGTGGAATTCATTTTTTTGCTACATTTCATGCTGTTAAAATTGGCAGTATTATAACTACTTGGCAATGTGGCAGTGACTTGGGAAAGGGGACACTGCCTTCTCCTATTTCCATTTGGACTTCTGCTATGCTACCCGCTAGTGATAATAAAAGAGCAACTGGAGGACACCAGCCTGTGGGGAAGGCATTGAGTGGTGCAAAGTCTTCATCAGCCCCAAAAGAAGTTGTTCTGAGGATGCAAAAATTTACAGTGAGGTTATGGTCCACATCAAGAACTGTCATGGGATGGTATGGATTTTAAAGAGGGAACTCCTGGAGAGAAAACATATACTAATGAGTTTTGCTGAGTCTGTCTCATCTTTTGCCTCTTTCCTGTCCTGTGTGGCCAAAATCACCCCCAGCCTGGTGGGTAAGAGTATGAAACACCTGTACTTATCCTTTCACTGGTGTTCTGCCCCACAACTACAGCATAGTTCCTACTGTCAGAAAGAGCAAAACCTTGCCCTGTGAAGGGACTTTATTTCTGTTTTCTAGGTAATACCATGCTCTGTGCTGTGTTTCAGGATAATGGTCATTGCACAGTCATATCCTTGGAAGAATATTCCCAAGAAGGAAGTTAATTAGGAAGTGTACCAGAAATAATGCTCTCTATCTGAGAAAATAGTTTGAAGATAGTCGGGGGGGGGGGGGGGGGAGGAACAAAACAAAAAACCCTCTGTCATTGGTTTGGAGATGTTCTTTTCTTCTTCTCAGCCTCTATTTTTATTTTTCAATTTGTCTGCTGTTTTCCCCTGCCAAGTTACAGTCCATCTGGATGCACTTCCTTATAAAACTGTGGAACTCAGTCTACACTATTTTAATTGTCTGAAAGTACTTCAGACAGTTCTGGGATGTGAACTCTAGTTAGATATCGCCTGTTTCCTGTCATGATAAAAAAGGAGAAATCTCCAATAGCTAGCTGAAGATTGCATGTGTTTTTAAATTCCACTTTCAGCTCTAATGAAAAAGGACCCTGTTTATTTTCAGTGTGAGGCTGGAAAGAAGACTCATACCACTAGAAAATCCAAATGAGGACTGAAATTTGCCCTTTTCTCAGCCTTTTAAAAATTTAAAAATTGCAAACATGGGCAATACTATGTGCACTGTGTGCACACTAGGAGTGAAGAGAGAGGGAAATAGGGCTGCTCACACGTGCTGCCCTGAAGCAGAACCCCTTCTGCAGCCACTTTCACAAATTCTCATGCAGAGATTGCAACTGCTCTGCACTGGCACAGGGGAGTGAGAGAGAGAGAGAGAGATAGTGCAGGTTCTTTCTTGATCTCAGTGATAAAGGCCTGACAACAAATGGCTTAATAAAATGCCTGTTTTAATAAGATGATAGAATAAGAAAAGGAATATAGACAGCAACTAAATCTTACATCACTCCAGATGGTGGGAATCCCACATTTGTGCAGCATCGGATGCACGCTGGATGGATTTTTCCCACGTCATGCTGCACAGATCCTGTCTGTGAGGAGATTCTTTTGATGCTGCATCAACACAGTGAGTTGGGAAACTGAGAAAGAGTTACCCCAGCACTCCACCCCTGAGGATGCTAAGAGACGTTCAGAGAAGCAAGCTGTGGGACTGGGCATACAAGTCCCAATACAACAAGATCTAAGGAGTATCTAGACCTTGCTTGCAGTGTCTGTGGGAAAGCTACAATGTAAGTGAAAGAAAACAAGGGAACTGCAAGCACAGCTGACAAGTTTGGAGACCCAACTGCACGCAGATAAACTAGAAGGCCTGTGTAAATGGAGAAAACATCTGACTCTTTTTGTGCCACAGAAGAAGTGATGAAAAAAATTGCCATTGGCATGTTGATTTATTTAAGGCATGCAAATGTTTGACACTTTTATGAGTGTAATAGTGACCTAATTTATAATACTACACAAATGTCTAGCTTTGAAATATACAACTGGACATTAATGTGGTTTATAGTGTTAATGGACAGAGACTGAATTTTAGTTCCAGATGAAGGTACCTAAGAACAAGATGATAATAATAATAAAAAAATGCTTTAAAAGAATTCCATTATTCACAGAATTTTTTCAGCTGTGGTCTCACATTTTGTAAATATTTTCTTTTTAATCTGTTATATGCTGCATTATAAATCACACAGAGGCTTCTGGCCAGAAGAAAGGAAGGTAATTGATCTTGATACTGCACAGCCGTAGTGATGCAGACCCTATGCACTAGTTGCATATGTTTTGATTTGTGTACCCCTTTTTCCCTGACAAGATATTAATTTAATTGGTTAAAGAGGCAGTGTGGTACAAAAAATTGATTACTCTAGAAAAGTACAACCTAGAATTCAGTAGCATCTGGGAGATACAGTATACTTCCTCCTGATTATTCAGAAGTTTAAAGACCACATTGGAAGACTTAGCATGTAATAACTTGGCTTTGTTGTAAAACGTCCATTACTGCAGCATCCGGAAGGAATGGTTCTGCTGAAAATCAAGTACTCACCCAGGTAGCTGCATTCCAGCTAGCACCTGTAAGCTTTGGATGGTCTAATTATTGTCTAAAATGAGTAATACAATGACTTTCCAGCTCACTTCTCTTTTCCACCTTCTACCTCTTTACTCCCCATATTGCAGTTTGAGATAAAATAGAACATATAAGTGTCATTTCTACCAGAACCCACTCCAACTCATTAGACGAGCTTTGCTCATTTGGTGTACCACTATGAAATGTGTTCATAATTCTTGTTAAGGTGCAAAGTTAACATGCATTTACAGTCATATCTATGGAAGCAACTACAAAAGCAAGAAATAGATCATGTCCCAACAAGATGCACTGCATCTTTTTCAAACTATATGACTGTAGCTACAAATATAAGGAAGATACATACATTTTCAGAAAGAAAAACATATAAAAGTAGAATAAAACAAATAGTGGTTTGGGAGTTTTAGCCAAGGAAAATAGTCTATCATATTGGCTCTTTATGTCAGTAAATGTTTCCTTGATATGTTATGGTTTGTCCAATGGCGCTCTTCATTTTAGTTTCAGAAGCGCAGTGTCTCTAGTGAAGGGGACACTAATGTTTTCAAGGGCAAATAAACCCTTGCTATAACTTGTTGTAGATGACATTACTAGGCAAACATGAAAGGTTTACTGTTTTCATAGTTGACATCCATTTTGTAAGTATGTTTAAATATTTCTTAATTCCAGGGGTGGCCATGCTATGCTATGAAGCAGGGGTTTATTAAGCTTAACCAAATGTATAAAAATTAATTGCAGTCATTCTGTGCATACTAAACAGTTTCTCATGTGGCTGAAGCTTGCTAGAAAAATGATGAATGTTCAGAATGTGCTTCTGTTCATTTGTCTTGATTGTAATGAGCATGTGAAAGTAGTAATTCAGCATATATTATGCTAACTCAGCAAAAAAATCTGACTTCCTGAGCTGACAAACCCAAACTCCTTCAAATTATTAATCTTTTTCATCAGCAGAGGGATGTCAGGTATAATGTGGAAAAGGTGTGGCAAACATCAGTAAAAGAGAATAAGACAAGAAACTTGAATTACTCATCTGAGACAATACAAATAGTACTTTCACATGTAAGAGGTTGTTTTAATCTAAAAAAGCATAATCCTAATGCAAGAAATAGATCATGTCCCAACAAGATGCACTGCATCTTTTTCAAACTATATGACTGTAGCTACAAATATAAGGAAGATACATACATTTTCAGAAAGAAAAACATATAAAAGTAGAATAAAACAAATAGTTTTATGTAAATGTAAATTTTTACTTGAAGAGAAATTGCACATTAATTGTCCTCATATGTTTTACCTAGTTTAGTGGACTAACCAAAGTAATTGGAATGTTGCAACTTAGTGCCAACTCATTATAAAAATTGTTGAGGTCAAGGACCTGAACGCTGGGTAAATGACAAAGTTTGCCTAAATCTTTCTATGGTATCTGCTTATGATGAAGAGAGAATTTTCTCAGGTGTTGCTCATATGGCAATGTTTTAGTTTCTGGAGCATTTTTTTGTGAGGTTTTATTCTGCTGAAACGGTATTTGTTCCCTAGATATTTTGAATGTGTTTTATTTGCAAAACAATTACATGCTGTAAAAAAATCTTATGCAGAACAAGCATAAGAATCATTGCAATGTGAGGAGCCCGGTCTCTCTAGGGAAATAAGTGTTGAAGTCACTGCTCTCTAAAGTTTGTGGGTTTTTTGATGCATGTTTTGAAATCCATAAAGATTAATTTTATAAAAATCCCAAAAGCTTGTTAGAAACTTGTCTCATTAAGGATTAGAATTAATTGAGAATTTTACCCAAAGACTTAATCCTATCTTTGCTCTCAACTTTGAAACTGAACTTGTGATGATAATTGTAGTTTCTTTGCAAATATGACCCAAATCTTGCTTGTTTGGGTTTTTTTCTGACAAATCAGTGACCAAGACCTGCAAAGCAATGCAGGAGAATTGGAGGTATAGTTTCCATTAGTTCTACTGGGAACCATTTCTCAAATTTCTAGGTAACATTCACAAATATCTTCTGAAATATATTGGGTAGAAGAGCTTGGATTAATGTAACTTTTTGGCTGTGGCCAAACCCTTATCCACATACCAAAGGTCAGTAACCAGTTTATTTATATTCTATTTTTTTTTTTTTGCCAGTTGTGCTTTCTGTTATTAATCCTGTGAAGTGCTTCATACAAGCCCATCCTACATCGCTATTGAAAGAGAAAGCTGCTCATCTCAGAATGAGGTAGTGCTTAGGGCACTGCCTAACAGCTAGCATAATCATTGTTTTGATTCAAAACAACAACTTGAATTTGGGACTTTAGCCTCCCAAACAAGTATCTTGGTTCTTTTGAAAGACACAATTTACCCTCCCTCTTTCTTTCTGAAGTTTTCTGAAGGTATCTGATACTTTCCAGGGATGAACAGAAACTTTCTTTATATTGAAGCATTTTCAGTGAAGGAAAAAAAAAACAAAAACCACCCACAAAATTAGTTACATTATAAAACAGTTAATTTTATATAAAATTATTTTGTTTATTAATTTTTCTCTGAATGTTTTACATATCAAAGCATGCTCAGAACTGAAGAAAAGCATTCCATTTCAGGTAAAAGAAAGTATTTCCCTAACATAAAAATATTACTTCACCACTTCCTAGTGGATTATCAGAATTCAAACAATAAAATCCCTTTCACACTGAGAAGAAGCAGTTTTTTACTATTTTCATGAAGTGCCAGCAAATGACAAAACATTTATTCATGCTGCTTTTGTTACCATATTTCATTTTTTTTCTATCTTCCACTTACATGTTCTAATCAAAGAATATCACATAATGGTCCTAATGGTCCTAATGGTCCTAAATATGTCACTTCCTAGTGCATAGCTGTGTTCTCTTCACTTTTATCTATCTGGCTTCTGTAGTTCGTTAGACCCAGGTCTTCCACTAACACCTCTGGGCTTAGAGCACTGAAAGAGGCCCAATCCAATGGCGGAGTTGACAGCCTTCACAGCAAGAGTCCTGCTTGTGCAAACTGTGTACAATCTACCACCATGCACCAAGGCAATGACATGAATGCTTTACCTTCATCTATCCAGTCACCCAGAGTGATATAAACTGGCACAACGTGCAGGTTCTGAGAAATTCATAATGCTGGCTACAATGGATTCATGCAACTCTTATCTATTGTCACTCAGAGACAGGAGACTGTCAAGGCAGAATTACAAGTGGTAAACTGAAAATTTGTGACAGTGAGGTGGGGAAAAAGTGCATTTTTTGTATGATGGAAGGGAATATGAGGGAGAAAGACTTCATACAACAGATTTTGGACAATACCAGCCATGGCCTTTACAGAAACCTGAAGACACCCAGCATTATGGTATATCACACACTTTGAACAATGTAGGCCAGACTTGAAATGTACCCATGGCTTTGATCCCACAGCCCAATTTCCTGCAGAAGCAGGTTCTACGTAACATGCTGGTCCTTGGTCCCTCTGCTCTTTCCTGGGGGTCCCTGTGGCAATGTAGCTCCATTGGGATGCTCTGCAGAGTACCTGCACAGTCAAATTCTTGAACAGGCCTTAAAGGAAGATTATAATGCTCCTTCTGTGTCCTTCCTCACTTCTTATCAATACAGCAGTTAGCAACATACCTCAGCTTCCAACGGGAGGGTTTCTAACAAATATGAATTATAGCCATAAATAGTTAATAGCATCACAATAAGCATGCCGCTGGAGAGGAAGAGAAAAGCAGCAGGAGGAAAGGAGGCATTTAGGTGCCCAATTACCACAAAACTACCTGTGAGCAAAGAGTTTCTCAGTCTTGCTACTGCTCATAGTCTGTGCACTCCCACTGCTACAGCTGCCTGTTGATCCATGCCTAGGGTGGTGATAAGAAGATCTACAAAAGGCTGTTGAAAGATCCTGGGACTGTATCAAATTTCTTCCACTGGGCAGCCATTGCTGCCTGTCTTGGTTTAGCCCATCTCTAGACCAAATTCTAGCACTTGCTCTGCCCCCCAGAGCCCCCCTCTCAGCCGAGAAAGGGAGATTAGGGAAAAAAAGGAAAATCATGGGTTCAAGTGGGTTGAAATCGAAACAGATTTAATAAAACAATAAAACTAAT
>NW_010547047.1:0-6427 GCF_000687285.1 Phaethon lepturus
AGCGCCGGGCGCGCCGCGCTGCTTCGCCTCGCTCCCCTTTGAAAGTTAAAAGAAAGGGGAGTTATTTCAGTGCTTAATGGATAGTAGCCTAGCGAACTTGTGGTGTTTATCTTGTGGGTAAATATACTCCTCTGGCTTACTAATGGTAGCTTTTGAAGATTAAAGCATAGTAGAGCCTGTTCGAGCATTATCTTCTGGTGCCTGTTTCTGCTACCCTCGCTCTCTGGAGGGGAGGATGCTTCCCAAGCCCCGATTTAGTGAGCTCTCATGCACTGTCAATGGTTACGTTAATTTTGCCTGAGATCTCTATCATCTTTTGGCGACGGGGACAACTCCTCGGCCTCGGAGTTGCTGGTCCTTCAGGGACAAAGACGAACCTACCAGGGGCAATATGGAGTGGGCGAGTGAAGCGGGCGCAGGGTCTCCGTGCTTCCCGTCTCTCTTGGTGCGTGTGGGTCGCGGGGAGGGGGCACGATGCAGCTCGGTTATTCTGCTAGAAAAGCCGCGAAGCGAAAGTCTCATCGTGATGAAATGTGATTTTCAGAATGAAAAAGGCAATGATGAACTGAAATTTAATTTTCAGAATGAAAAAGGCACCGAGGGCCTCAGTGTTTTGTGTGTACTGGGCTGGGAAGAAAGCTAAGTTATAGTAGACTACATCCAAAATGTGTTTAAAGAACCAACTCCTTTATAAAATTGATTTCTATATTGTAAGCATGCTATCTGATAAAGTAATCTTCTTTGTGTGCTTGCCTACTCACCTTTGGCCCTCTGAGACACTGTAAACATTTTTACAACCAGAAGAATTAGCGTCTGACTTTGTGAAAAAGAAAAGTGACTGCTAGAATAGCTGGTAGTAGGATGATTGATGCATTTTAATGCTCTGGACATATTTTGGTAATCCAATTACATATTTAAAGTATAAAACTGACATTTAATAATATCGATGTAAGTAGTATAAATGTCTAAAAAGCAGGATTATATATAATACTGTCTGGCACCGTTTCTTGCAGTATATGTTTGAGTGCGCATGTGTCTGTACACATATACATATTTAGCTTCTTCTAAAGATGATGGTGCTAGTCTAACTTTCCATTTGTGTACTCCTTTCACTGTTCATCTTCTTCAGGGTTGGATGCATTCACCAGTAACATGAGAGTTGGCTCTTAAGCAGCTTATTTTGGGGATTATCTGCTGGTACATGGACAGAGTTAATTCAGTTATTTGCTGTAAAGCGATTGGGAATAACTCGTAAGAGAGAGAGTGTGCATGTGGTAATAGCAGCATAAATCTTCAAAGCAGCTACGTATTCTAACACCATACTACAGCAAATAATTTATATTAGCGAGTAGATATTACTGGTTGGTTTGGAAATGTAGAGGGAGAAAAATCCTCTGCACGTTTTGCCTCTGTTCTGCCGATGCTCCCATGTCCTTACAATTCCATATGCTTCCCAACAGGGCTTCTGCACGCTTGTGGGAAGCGGGTTAGAAGGAACGCATATTTTTCATATGCCTACAGGAAAGCGCTTGTGCCTAACCCTTGAAGATTAGGATTGCTGGAGGCAGTCCCTGAAGCTTGTCTCTTAATCTGTGCAGTGCAGGAGGGAGCTACGCAAGCAGGGAACAGCCAGCCTGCTCTGTGGTGCAGACCTTCAAGAGGACAGCAGGCGCTGCTTCACCATTGATACCATCAACCAGCGTGACTGATGCTCCCACATGAGCTGGTCCAGGCAGGGCTACACAGTCTGGCCCTCTCTTCCCATCCCGGTTAGTTCAGGGCTGTATTGACCTCTCTGATAAAACTGGCTGTTATGGGAACAGGATTGTCCCTGGCTGAGACACTGGGCTGCGGTGTAAATTTGTCATTTCCCTCCTTTTGCACCTTATTCGCCTCATAACTGAGACCGTGCACCCGGTAGGGCAGGCTCGCTCTCTTGACCTCTATTTGTGCAGTGTCCTGTGCCCGAGGAGAGCTCTGTGGAGAACCTTAGATACTTCTGTTACACAGTGCTGTAATAATAGTAATCTGTAAAAGGATTTGGAATAGGACTTCAACTTTACTGTCCCCCAAGAGGTGTGTTGGCTCAGAGACAGAACAGGTGAACCTCCAAAAGGTATTGACTGTTTTCAGAATCACCTAAAAGCTAATGCTTTTGCTCAGCAGAAACAAGAAATATAAAGAATATTTGCATGCTGGGCTGCCATAGTTACCATGAGCTTGGCTTACATGCCCGATACAGGCTATTTCCATGGATTGGAGCTGCCGCACAAAGATGGGAGAGTGATTGTGATATGGCTTCTTGGTAGCTCTAGAAGATAAAGTCCACCATTTCTCTGAAAGACCCAGACTAAGATTCACTGTCTAAAACTGCAGAGCTTTGGTAAATGTGTGACTGGCCACCCGTCTCCCTGCCACGGTCTAGGCCAAGCACCCAAGTTCTGAATATCCTTGAATCCAAATGCATTTGGATGTAGGCACCTCTCTCAATCCTTTGTGGTAAGCAGGTTCTGGGAATTAGATATCTAGCATGCCTTAAAATTGAAAAAAAAAAAAGAAAAAAGTAATGACTTAAGTAATTACAAAGAAAGATGGCAGCATCCAGAATTTGTAGGATGACAGTGTGGAATTATTACATACATTGCATTACTAACATAATAGAACAAGTGGGTATAAAGCAACATGAAATATTCAGATGAGTAGGTAAGATTAAATGCAGATATGCATATAAATGCTCACATATTAAACAAAGAACAAGGCTAATCCCTCAGAAGACAATCTTTCAAAGGATGTGTTAACCAGCTAAACAAAGTGAGCTGCAATTATACAGTTAGACTGACAAACACATTTTATGCAATGGAAAAAATGCACCGTGTGTACCTGGCAGTATGGCATGCTAAAGGCAGAGTGGTGTCAAGTGTTTTCTCAGTGCATGGCACTGCGTAATTTGGACTGAAATACTGTCAGAGAGATTCCTAACCCCCAAAATACAGTTTAACCCTCTAGCTCTCCCAAGTTACCACAAGAAACAGAAAGCTGGGACCAGCGATAGATCAAAGGAGTTCTGCAGGCGTGCTGACACGACGCATTACAGAACTGGTTAATGTTGCAAGCCCGATTTCTTCAGCCCATAAGCTCTGCACGTGGCTTTACCCTCTGTGGACTCTCACCAGCGTCTTTCACGCATGCTGGCAGACCACCTCTACCTGCTAACTACATGACAAATGGCTGTTTGCAACTCCAGGTTCACCCCTCTGCTTGATTATTCTCATTATTTTTGCTCTTTCCTCCTTGACGCTTCACTGCCCTCCTGTACAGCCTTACTCCAACCTGCCCCAGGTATATAACTTACATAGTATTACAGTATAGCACTCTACATGGAAGAGTCGTATGGGAACCAGCCAGGCTTCTAGGCATGGGAACCATGACCAAAATATCTATGCATGAAGGCAGAATCTCCATGACTTTTGGGTTCTGGGATTGTGCTGTGAACACGTGAATACACTGGCAATGAGCTGAACAAGAAGTACAAGCCCAGAATTACTTGGGAGGCTAAGAATGTCCAGGAGCTCAGGCACAGGAGTGCTCTGGAAGAAAAGCCAAGGAAGGCAGGTTCCTGGAGAATGTTTTTCAGTCCTTTAAAGGTGATCAGCACCCTCTCCTTCTCTTTTACTCTCCCTTTGATCCTCCCTCAAAAGCTAAAGGGATGTCTTTTCCCTCCGTTGTGGAGAGCTGCATAGGACTTGCTGGATACTTCTTGTCAAGACAACTCCTATGTATTTACTTTTGCTACGACACATGCATAAGGACCATTGCAAATACTTCAACTAGAGCAAATGTGAAGAAATTCTAGATACAGAGACTTAAAGTATTTCCTCAGTAGGCTTTTCTGTCCATATTGCAATGGACTTCTGTGACTTCTCTCTTCTGTTACTCTCTAATGTTAGGACAAACCTTTATATAAAGCACTGAGTTGTCTTTTTCATGCTTTCCTCTTGGGCTTTCTTTCTAAAAGGCAGTTTTCTTGATAGTGCGATGGAGCCAAAAGTTACCATCTGCCTCGTTCAGTTCTAATGGCAGCTTTTTTAAAGTTAAGATAGTTAGGGCCAAAGGGTTGCTCTCATCATTAAAAAGAAAATCTTCCTTCCACCAGGATCTGACAGCAAGATGATTATCACCTATTAATTATTTTACAGCAAATCAGACCTTCTTTAGAAAATCTGAAGACAGGCTAAATTAGAGAGTTATTGTAACTTTTTCTGGAAATAATTTTAATAGTGCATACAGTTTGTACCCACGTCCTAGTTACAGTTTTGAACATTTATTTTCTTTTCAGCCTATCCTTGTGGATCAGATTTCCCTCGTGGCAGGAACCCACAAAGGATAAAATTCACGTTTATGCAAAAATCCCACTTAATCATCATGGTGACATACTCTTTGTTCCAGCTCTTTGTCCAAGGTCAAATTTCACCCTGGGTTCCTAAGTAATAAGAAAAAAAGGACATCCAGTGGTATAGCAAGTGTGCAACTGAGGGCAAAATCTAGCCTCAGATGTTTAACATGTGGCAGAAGAGTTTTCCCCTGTGAAGCGGCACCAGATCTGCTGGTCACTGTATTGCATGTCCCAAATTGTTTATTTGAGGCAGAGCCACGCTGTTGCTAATCAGTGGCACCACGTTCAAAACGGATTGAACGCCGGGGACTGTACTGGCAGATTTGTGGTGCAAAGATGATGCTGATGAGTTGCGTCTTCCACCAGCACGTACCTGGAACGCACAACAAAGGCATTCAAAAACGTTTTCTTCTGGATGGCTGTCCCTATAGATCTGTGCAGCGTTTTGGGAGGCTCTTATACCTTGTCTTTTCAGCCCTGAGGGCCTAAGGCTTCTTTCCCCTGGGGTTACGTCCACAGCTCAGCAAGTTAATAACGCAGGAGCGGCTCTGCCACAGTCAACGGAGTGACTCCGGTGCAAGTGAGAGGAGAACCAAACAGAAAGTCAGCACAAACCTTGTTCTTCCAGTATCCATTCGAGTACAGCCTTGGCACAGGCTGCCATATTACACAATTTAAAGGGAATGTGACCATAGTTCCCAAGAACATACAGCAAAAGCAATATTAATAGGAGGCCATGTCAGACAAAACCCCAAATCAATTCTATGGGCTATTGAAACAATCATTATGGCCTCCAGTGCCAGTAAGAGCTGACATAAAAACAAAACGTTATTTATTTTTTGAGGGGAGAAGCACTTCAAAAGCACTGCAGCATTTGCTTGCTCTGTGCAAGGCATTGCGGGGCAGCCCGGCTTTCAAAGCTGGACGTAAGCATAAGCCATAAAGGTATAAACCACTGCCTGCCTGCAAGTAGGGCCTGGAAAACAGTTTGAGGTGTATTTAATTTAAAATTGCTTAACTGCTGCAATACTGGGCCTCGATATCATAGCCACCCTCCTAATCTGGCTGAAGTGAGACATAATTATGAAATGTGACTGCTATTTAATAATAGTTTCTTTCATTCAAGGATCGTAAGTGAATTAAATCTCCCGGTATTCGAGTTGAATTGGGCAAGGATCATTTCACTCACTGCTGGGGTGGAATGCAGCAGCTGCTGTGTAGGGCCCAGCAGAGCTGTATGGACACGCAGGACCAGCACCGGTCCTAACATCCCCGGCAGGCAAGGCAAGAAAGCCTCTGAAAAAGCCCAGGGGCATCTCTAACTGATCTGGACCCTGGCCAGGGCAGCGGGCTAGCCCCTCTAAAGAGTACGCTTTTCCATGGTGGGACTTGCTCGGCGGTGAAGGACCGGCAAGGCGCCAGACTGGACCGATGCTCGAGATGCCGCACGGCAGTATCCTGACTTCTGCCTGCCTCAGTTTCCCACAGCTTTAGCAGGGCACTAACGACGCTGGCACGGCTCGGGGGCAGGGGAGGGGCGGGAGAGCGAAAGCTGCCGCAGCGCTTTGAAAAACGCGGTGTAAGTGCCACGTCATTACTTTCAGTGACTCTTTTTCCGACCGCAAGCAGCGGAGATGGCATGATCGCGTCTCACCTGCAACACGGCATCGCGATCGCCTACTTCACCACCACGTCCGGCGCCGCCTCAGGGAGAGGTCGGGGGGGGTAAAGCACCGCTTCCCAAAGCCACGAGCATCATTTCTGACAGTGCCTCCTCCTTCCACGCGAGCCACAGTCAGCCACGGGCACGGCTGAGCACAGCTCGCCCGAGGAGGGCTGCTGGCCTCGGGGTGCGAGGCGGCCGGTGGCAGGCTGGGTAGCAGGCAGGACATGGTTAAGGGAGTGCTGAGGGGAATGGCAGCATCTCTCATGACTCCTTTGGCTGCTTGCCAGGGAGCCATGTGACTCGCTGGTTAAAAGAGTCCTCTCAACCATGAGACACTTTTCTTCCCCCCCCCCCCCCCCCCTTTCTCT
>NW_010547047.1:6458-21099 GCF_000687285.1 Phaethon lepturus
CCAGTTGTACCTTTTCTTCTCTGAACTTAAAAGAAAACAAAACGTACCCACAAAACTTTCCACATTAAAGTTATATTGTAGTCCGATGACTCAGGGTGAGAAATTCAAGGGGAATGAAGAGGAAGGGGAACATTTCTGAATCAGACCTGTTGTGCTGAGCCTTAAAGGAGAGGAGGATTTTGCTGGATGGAGAACTGCACTGCTGTACGGCACAGTGAGCAAGGAGCAAAGAGCAAAGGACGGGGCTTAAATCTATTCCCTACTGCTGTGGACTATGCTTAAATCTGTCAGGGTAGCTTCAAATCCCGTGGACTTCAATGCTGTCAAAAGGGCCAAGGTGGGAGTGCAAATAAATATGGCTCCATCTGATTCATAGTAAATTTTTTTTTTCTCCACTCCCATGGCCTAAAGGGTACAACATCTAGCTTTACAGTTTTTGGTTGTTTTCTTTTATTGGCACTTCTCATCACAGTATCTGAGCACCGCCCATAATAATTAGATTGGCACATCTCTAGTAGACTTCCTGGAGTCTTTTGTTCTTCTCCCTTCTCTGTCTCTGGAGAGCTCTGCCCAGGGTAGGTGCTTCTGAGGGGAGGAATGGGGTCAGGTTATTGTTGTCAATGTCACTCTGGTTAGGTTGTAAAAGGTATATCAAAGAGGAAGTTCTTGCACTATGACCTAAAGGTCATCAGACTCTGGATTAGTCTAATCTCCGAAAGTTTGTTCCCCAGACAGATCCTTTCGACCGAGAGTAACTTACCTCTGCGTTCAGAGCTTTGTCTTGTGTTTTACGATCTTTATTGTTGCAGAGGAGATCGACAGGCCTGGCAGAGGCAGAGGCATGTTCTGTCTTCTCTGGCTGAGCCATGGTCCGCTAATTGCTGTGCGGAGGTTAGGCTTCACACCTTGAACCGGGGATGAAAGAGAATAGGAGAGGTGAGCAGGACATGCATGCAGAGGCAAGATGCACAGCGTAACCTCACCTGGACACATGCTACCTAGTTTGAAGTCGGCATGCTGTTTTCATGGTCAGAGCTCTTTGGAAGCCATAGAGCCCGTGTTTCACTTTGGCTTTGTCCTCTTTTGGGAGAAAAGGGAAAAACATTGTGAAAATTGCCCGCAGGGCAAATTTTCAGGCTCATCCCCCTGTTTGGGTCTGTTGCAGGCTGCACTGAGAGGTCGGAAGAGCTGTGGCTGGAGAGTGGCCAGTTCAGGGATGTCCATTAACCGGTAACACCCAATGCCAGCTGTGCTGAGGATGTGAGGGCTGTGGGAGAGGATTTAGAAAGAGCAGCTTGCTCCTCTGCAACCCCCAAGCGCAGGCGTGCTTCTGAGCAGAACCAACACATCCTCTCGGTGTGAATGTTCAATTTTAAGGAATGCACTTGGGACAAGCATGTGTGCCTGCCCCTGTGTGCTCCTCTGCTCTCCCCACCCCAGCTGCGCCCTGTGCCAAAGCCAGCTCCTCAGCAACAGGACTTGGCAGGTGGCACCTGATGAGATAATCGTGCCCCTGGGACATTAGGAGGCATGAGGTGCAGCCAGGTGCTCCTAATCTGTCCATGGGTGTGATTTTCTGTGGTAACCACACCCTCAAGTGTTGTCTTACTGCAATTAGGAAATTTGTTCAGTTTAGGTCAAGTACTTCTATTAGGGTGCTCTTCACATCTAACATGTGTCGGCATGGCAGGAGCATGTGGACGTCCAGGGTCAGGCGTTGCGCTGTGCTGAGTGGTGTTCCTGCAGCTAACAGGGAGGAGACCCTATTTCGCACTGCTTTTCTCCCTGCTTATTTCTGAACCTTGACCTTCCCTTCACGAAGACCCACTGACCTTAGCATTAATTCAGGTGCAAATAAAACCAAATGGAAGTGGCTCCCTGGGACAAGACACTCCATTTCATGTGTGTCACAGACAAGGAACCTTGAAGAAGAGTTTGACACTTTAGCTTTCTGGGTTTTCCACTTTGCAAGAAGTGTTTTAAAAACTGAAACATATGAGGGCCGTACTGCAGCGAAGGTCAAATGACAGTTCCTTCTTGTAGGTAGAAAATGCCTTGCTTCCACAGGCTGGCTTGCATTTTAGTCTTACTATAGGTACGGAAGCTAGGTGTTAAATCAGACCGGTAGTGAAAAATACCAGTCAGATACCCACGCAGATTCCTACCTTCTTATTAAAGACTTGGTGTAGTACGGCCCAACAGACAGTGAGCTGCTCTGGCTATCGCAGAGGTGAACAGGAAAGGGGGGCCTCCAGCTGCTTGCAGAATTCGTTCCCCACGTCTTTCCTTGGGCAGAGCTGTCATTTTTTTTGCCAAGTCTGCTGCCATACGGTGAAGAAGTATGAAGCGAAACAGCACAGAAGCAGCTTCAAGCGCTGCCAAGGTCTTGGTGTGACCTTGGGGAAGCCTTTCCCGTGATTCCTCTTCCAGCGTCGCCTGCTTGGGCTGCAACGGGGGAAGGTCTCTCCGTGCCCTCACACAGGGAAGCACGTGCAGAACTGGTGCTATTTGCCCTTCACCCAGCCGGCCTAGGCGCTGCCTAGCTTAAAGTTTAAGTTAAGATCTTGGATCCATCCAAACGTTGCCTGAATAACTGCGGGATTTAGTGCCCAGTATTTTGTTAGGACAGTGCTGTTTTATTGGGAAGAAATGGTAAAATCCATCAAGTCACTGAGAAAGATACCCTCTGTTCGGTAAAGACAAATCAGAGGAATTGGTGTATTTTACCTCTCTGAAAATGAAAAACACTTTCAGTGCTAACCAAAGTCCTGCTTTCCTTCATATTGCACAGACGCGTTTTTTGAGGTGTATCAGATCTTTGCTTACACGATAGTTGCCATTGTATACCTAATTAGAAATCAGCTTTAGCTTTCCGACAATAGCTGGCATGGATTATGTTCACTCTAAGACATCTTGTGAGATAATTAAAGCGATGACTGACAACATAGCACAGCAGAAGGAATGTTTCCCAAAGCAGAGCCACTTTACAGGTTGCTTGTATGCATTTTGTCAAATGCAGTCCCGGTATTAGTACTCTGACTTGGACGAATTCCCCAGAAATGAATCTGGCCCCTGATTTTTTGAGAGCAAATCCTGAAATTCTCTCAGTTCCTGACTGCTTTTAAAATTCATGTTTAAAAGCATGTACATGAATATACTGCTTATGAAGGGTGCCTGAATCACAGCCCTGGAAAATGAATTCCTCTCCTTACCCACAAAACCAGTACAGCACAAGCAGAGGGTGTGTGAGTTTCCCCACTCCACCCCATCCTTGTGTCTCATCCATGACCTAGAGGGGCAACCTCTAGCTAGGCATAAGCGGGTGGCTCAGTCTCTGTACTTATTTAATCCTTGGCCAACCTGCTAAGGCTGCCAGTAAGGGTGCCAATTGTGGTGGTGGTTTCTGTGATGTGGATAGTCGTCCACTGGGAACTGGATTAAGACCATCAACTCATTTCAAATACGCTAGGCCACAAAGCATCTGCCAAACGGTAACCATTTTTTTGGTCACTACTGACTTGGGTCATGTTTGGATCAGCGATGAAAGGCTCCATATCCCAGTACCAATCCCCTGAGCCATACAGTTTCCCGGAATAATTTTTTTAAAGAAGGAAAACATTATTTATTGTCCTAGATTCTACTTTGATCTGCTAATTTTTAGTGTGCATATTGGCCCTTTAAGGTGCATAATTTTCATTACTTCATTGTAGAGGGTTCAGATGCTGGGGGAGATTTTGGAAGATGGCAGGTGGCAGATCCATGCAGTGTGATCCAAAATGAGCTCTCGGAGATAGTGGTTGCACACTCTCGCACCTCCGTTAGCATTGTGTTTGGACCCAAAACAGATCTTACACCTTCAAACTTATCACACAGTCCTTCAGCAGGGAAACGGACATTAAATTAAAGAAGATCACATTGCTTCCTTTGCTTTTATTCTTTCTGAGATACCTAGGTATCTGTGTCATACCTGTGGCATCAACCAGCTTTGCTGGTAGCTCTTCCAGCAACTAATTATATCGTCAGTGGTACCTGCTGAATCTACTGCAAACTTTAGTGTACGCCCAGTAGCGCTCCATGTTGTCGGGAAATGACTTGTTTCACAGATGCTGCAGAACTGCAGCAGGCACAGACTGCATCGTTTGGCTCAAACCGCGCAGCCCAGCAGGGCAGGGATTTGGGGTGGAGTTATCCTGATCTCAGCCTAGCCCCCAAAGCTCTAGGAGTCCTTCCCTTCAGCACACCTGAGAGTGGAGCTAGGGCCAGCTGAAATTCTTGGTTTAGTTGGCAATGAATAATACTGCTTCTTGTGGCCGTGTCTCTTGCCCAGAAGAGACACTCATCCCAGAAAATGCCTGGGGTGAGAAGCACATTGTCAGCACGCTGAAGGAATGTCTTTCTGGCCTTTCTTGCATAATACAAAGCTGCGCACTATCGCCACCAGCTCTCCCTTGAGCTGAAGAAAATCCTACGAGGTGATGGGATTTTCCTTTCCTGGGGGTAATTTACATTTACGCTAGCATGAAGGCACTACGTTGCTTGCATCGGTTTCTCGGAACAGTAAGCGAGCTACCTTTTTCTTCGGTATTACACGTGGAAGTGAAGCATGCTGCAGTGTCAAAGGAGGGACTGTTAAGATGATAGAAAATTCTGATCCGATCCATTACAGCTATGGATGTTCAGAAGCAAAGGATAGAGGAAAAAATTATGGTATTGAGTTGATGGTACTGTGAGGCTGTGGTAGAATCTGCTTTCTATCACACAAGAAAAGTGTCAGGAGCATCATACCAGTAAATACCTTACAGTGGTTTATTGGTATTAGACTGTGAAACATATATTTTGGATTTCCTTTTATTTTTAAACAAAAAATTATTTTATTCAAGGTATCCTTCCGCTGTGAAAAATTGTTTCTGTTAAGAGAAATAGAAGAAGATGGAAAAAGAAGGGGAAAAGATTGTGTTTGCAAGATTACATGCAGTCATATAGATATGTATAGAAATCATAATTCTTTAATTCTTAAAAAAATAAATGCGTCACTACAAAGCCCCCTTTTTTTTAAGTTTCCCTGCTTATTTGGAGCCCTTTTATGTTTCTCTTTACAGAATAGAAGCTTCCCTTTCAATAGCAGCCGAGGCTTAAATTCCAGAAAACACATGGAGAAATGTAAGCATACTGGCTTAAGAGAACTGGTAGTTACACGCATATATTCAAGCAGACCATGGCCCAAACCTAGAAAACACAGGACATACACAGTGCCTACTGCCCATGTATGTTCCCCAAGTACAAAGGGATTCCAACACATGCTTAACTCTTTCCTGAACCAAGTAAGTTCTACATTTGGGTGATAGCTCTCAATCTTACTTTTTCACGAGCAAACCCACGAAAAGTGAGCTGAAAATGTACAGTGTCAGAGTACCAGTGAAATCTCAGCTTGGGACATAGGAGTTTATGTAAGTCAGTCAGATTTTTCTTTTCAGCCTGTTGGCTGTGCACGAGGTCCAAACTTACCATCTCAGGAGTTTTGAGATGAAAGGTGATGGGGAGCGATGGGTAGGAAGGGAGGGACAGCAAGGTCGTGTTCCCCATGGAGAAGGGAACCGAGAGAAGTGTGGGGTGGAAAACTCCACGGGAAGGAGAGTGAGCGAACCAGAAAGAGAAAAGGGGAGGGAGCCCAGCAGCGGGAAGGAGAAAAGGGAGAGGTCAGGGAAGCACGGAAAACAGAAAAGATGGACCTGGAAAACGAAACGGTCTTTAAGGTGATGGCCAGTGAGAGGGAGGCAGCTCTTGGGAGGTTCAGCGTTTAGCCGAATCATCGTTCAACCTGTCTTGTTGGTCCGAGTCATGGCCCCATCAGTTGGTCAGAAATTTAATCACCTGCGAGCAGCTTTTTTGCAACGCAGCATGAGGACCACAGTCTGGAGAGGAGCATACCCTGGAACTGGGAGGCAAGCGCAGAGTTAGGAAGTATGATCTGAAAACGCGAGCAGAGCAGCTCAGGAAACCGACCGCAGCCCAGAGACACCCCGCTGTGCTCCTGAGGCTTCTTTGTCCCCAGAAAGGATGTGCCTGACCATCCCTGGTCAGGGAGAGAGAAAACAAAGGGCAGAGCACAACTCGTAGATGGCTAATTTCAGCTAGCAGAGGATGATCGCCCTTTTGAGGAGGGGGCAGGGGGAGAGGTGCAAGAGGGGGAACGTAAAAGAGGTAAGAGACAAAGCACAGTTTACATCAATAAGAGAATTTGGCTTTGGAAGAAGATTTTCTGCATGGCTGCTCCGCATAAATTGTGCTTAGCCCTACAGTTGCAGGGTTTTGGGTCTCTGACCAGGCTCTTGAATATAAACTCCTAAGGACGATTTTACTATTCATCATCCCACCCACTAAACCTGAAGACTTACACGGGTGCGCTTTTAAGTTCAGAAATTCAGAAATGCTGTAATAATAATGGTTAATAAGGACATGGATTAAAGGCTGTCTTTACAGGATTTAATTTGCGAGCTTGGGGGTAAACGTACTCTTTGGCCCGAGAGCCCGTAACTGCAGTGCGTGATGGCAGTACATAATGTGACCATTCTTCAGCCACGACAAACGCTGTGAAATACCGGTGTGCAAGGGCGAAATGGGACAGTCACTGCTGAGGGGATGCTCAGCTTTTCCTTCCTCTGCAGCATGAATTCATTTCAAAAGCCAAGCTTTCAGGGGGTATAGCATTGTTTGTGTGCAGCCAAACCATGAAGGATTTTCTTCTCAAATTAAATTCAGCCCCTTTCTTCCCATCTCTAGAGCTAACCCTCTTCAATATTTCAGCTGACTGGGATCCAGTTTTTAGCAAATATATATAAGAGCTATTGTTTGGCACAGAATAAAGACCCTGGCTTTTACAGCATCCATGCACTACCAGGGTCTAGTTTATTACTTTGTAAAGTATTTTGGGGATATATCTGTGTTTATATAAAACTTAGTCTAGTACCATGCATATTTCACACCTCTTTCTTCTTTTCTGTTGTTTTCTTCATGAACACAAATATATATAAAAGGTTTATAAGATATAGAAGGACTGAGGAGAAAGGTCCTTTATGACTATGAGTGGGTTTGAGATCTTTTTAGCTTTGTTTAGAGTTCTCTTTCCAAAGTTGCCCTCATTTTTTGTTGAAAATAGTGCCTCGTACACACATACATGATTTTAATATATATTTCACAAGCCCGATTCTCAAGGTTTCACTCAGCAGTTTTCACTAAGGGCATATATGAATAGACCTAAGACCAGGCAAATGTTAACGTAAGCTGGCTATTTTATCTCATCCTTCTGAGAAGCTCAAAAAACTAGGAGATAACTGATAGAGGAACACATGAAACTGAAAGGAGGCTCAGAAACCACCTATGATCCCCATCAGTGGCTTCTGCTCTTTGCAATAAACTTCAAGTCACCCACTTTCCCTGAGATATAAACCCACAGATACGCTTCCCAGGGACTGGGAAGCACACAGCAAATACCTGGAGAGAGATACTCGCTCACATGCTCGACAACGCGCGTTGGCACACACGTGCAGTCACCCAGGCAGAAGAGTAAATGCTAGCTCCAGTGCTTCCAAGTTGAGAACACATATCTGGGCAAACATAGGTTATTATAACTCTGGACAGCAAACCACAAAGGCATTCAAAGAATCACCACCACAACATTTTACAGAATATTATTACAACTGCCACCAGCAGTTCTGTCAGAAATCTGAAAATTGCAAAGGACAAAATTTAACTACTGAGGAGCAGGGAATTCTCAAAAATTGCCTGGCAGTATGCTGGCATGTTTCAGATAGAAAAATGCTGGGCTTTGCTGCTAACCATCCTGCAGAGCACAGGGGGAAAACTAATATCAGAACAATACTCATCTACACCTCTTCTTTTAGCGTCCTATATGTCTTCTCATTAGTGTTTTTATGTCTGCGCTCTCTCCTTCTCTGTACTGCACCACCTCTGGAGCTGGATTAGCTCTGAGGACTAACCTGAACACTGTTCTTCATCAAAATCTCCAATCTGACTAGAGTTGTGGCTTTGGAAACAGGTTTTAATTTTATGAGAGAGAAAATAAATGGAGCTGTGCTCATCTGGTCTATACCTGTACCAGCAGAATACGTCACAGTAATATCGCAGTTAAATTGTACCTTTGAAGTCACATGAGACATCTGGCTGGGCATGACATTTTGTGCTGTTAAAAGACTAATTTTGTGCATTTATGTATTCTGATATAAAATACATGGCATTTTTTGTTGCTCCGAATTTTAATTATGCAATATTAATCCTTTCCCCATGCCTCCTTAATGCAAGAATTTATCAGAGGAGAAGTAGAGATTTGGACACAAGGACTTGGGAGTTGGAGCTTCTGGAGCATAGGAAGCTTCCACAGGAAGGGGTTTTGGTGGCTTGAACCCTTGGGATATCTTCTAGGCAGGAGGTGGAGCAAGGCTGTTATGCAAAGGTGCAGAGCTTGAATTCCTTCTTTAAGTCCCACAACCAATAATGGCTCTGAGGAACCTTCTCCATGCTGCATCCCTTTTAGCTGCTACTTCAAACAAAAGTGATCCATGAGCACATTGACTAAAAGCTTCTAGCTAAATTATTAGGAGTGAAACAGTTAAGCACGCTAATTGCCATTTTTGCCAGATTTCAGGAAAAGCAGATTTGTAGCATGAACTGGGCAGCAGAACCGTCACATTTCTCTCTGAGCTATTGTTTCAGACTCCTTGCAGACTAAGGGGAACAGCAAGCTATAGTAGTCTGTGTGTTGAAGGGTTAATGAACTAGTTAAGAAAATACTCAGGATCAGAATGGTGCTGCAGCTTCCAAATAATGAGTGAGGACACGTTAATGTAGTTGGCCTCAATTAATGTCTGTGTGAGAGGCTGCCAGTAGACGTGCAAAATGTTGCTGGGTGTGTGTAAACTTGTGTCAGCAAAGCCTGGTTGCTTCTTTCATCTTGTATTCCCGGGATGGCTTTCCTGGAGCCCCACACGTGGGCACGAGCAGACCCTGCAGGCACTCCTGCACGTTGGCATGTGACTGCAGCCAGACGGTGCCCAGAGCGATGTGATGCCCAGCGGTGCCTGCCTTCTATGTTTCTGTGTGATGGCCTGTGCAGAAAAAAGATTTGTCCTAGAAATACCTGAAAAAGTTATAAAAAATATTATTTTTACTGCTGGTCATACCCGTCTCCCTCTAAAGCCAGTTGTTTTTAATTCTAAGAGTTCAGGGACTTTTCTGTAATACAGCACCGGCGTTGTGGAGTTGTGAAAATGTCCAGTTGTGAAACTGGCCAGTTGTGAAAAATCCCTTCAGCTGACATTGCCCTAATGACTTGGCAGTGGGTGTAGGTCTGGAAACCACAGTGCAGCATCATCTCCTCTTACTCTGGTCACAGCCACACAGTGCTGGATGGGATCTTTTGTTATCTATGTTTGCAACCATGAGAAAATGCAACTGTATTTTTGTAAGGGTATGTCCTGGTTTCGGCTGGGATAGGGTTAATTTTCTTCCTATTTACTGCCTAGTACAGCAAAATGATAACCTTAATCCAGCCCCCAGAGATGATAAACAGCACAACAGGGAGCATATACAGCAAGTAAGGTACTCCATGACACAACTCTGAGAACAAGCACAACTCTGAGAGCAAATAAGTCAACATTGTGTCCAGTGACTATTAAACTAATATAATGAATGCTTATAACAAATTTGTTTCAACACACTCTTGTCAGATCTGTTGTTACCTCAACCCTTCGAGCCCCGTGTTGGGCACCAGAAAGGGCTGTTGTGGTTTAACCTGGCAGGCACACTACACAGCTGTTTGCTAACTCCCCCTCAGTGGGACGGGGGAGAGAATCAGAAAAAGAGGTAAAACTTGTCGGTTGAGATAAAGACGTTTTAGTAGGACAGAAAAAGGAAAGGAAAAGAATAATAATGATAAAAGAATATGCAAAACAAATGATGCACAATGCAGTTGCTCACCACCTGCTGACCGATGCCCAGCCAGTCCCTGGGCAGCAGCCACTGCCTCCTGGCCAACTGCCCCCAGCTTTATATGCTGAGCATGATGTCATACGGTATGGAGTAGCTCTTTGGCCAGTTTGGGTCAACTGTCCTGGCTGTGTCCCCATCCAGCTTCTTGTGCACCCGTACCCACAGCCTCCTCGCTGGCAGGGCATTACGAGAAGCTGAAAAGTCCTTGACTTAGTGTAGGCACTGCTCAGCAACAACTAAAACATCAGTGTGTTATCAGCATTATTCTCATCCTAAATCCAAAGCACTATACCAGCTACTAGGAGGAAAATTAACTCTATCCCAGCCAAAACGAGGACAAGGTAAAAAGGCTTCTGCTGCACAGGCCAGAGGGCAAATGAGAACATGTCATAACAGGAGCACTTCTGAGGCAATGTGAGGCTGCTGTCTACATAAAAGTGCAGATTGCCCCAGAGTCAATAAGTACGACTGTATAAGGAATGGACAGAAGACAAGTCCTAGCTCCTCAGCGGTACAGCACGCTCCTTTCCAGAGGTAACGACTTATACGGTATTACACACGAAGCCTGTCAATCATCCAAGGCTGACTTGTTGCATCTCTGACATCGGAAGTACAGGTTCCGGGGGGAAATTTATGCTCTAGTGGTTTTATAACTGCTGCTTAGGTTTAGACCTTCAGAAGTGGCTCCAGCAAGCCTGGGTTCATGGACTAAGAGTAGGAGGTGCAGGGTAAGTAACGTAGGAGGCATTTCTGCAGCTTACCAGCTGATATCACCACAACGTGAGTGATATCGATGTATGTGCTGAACAAAGCAATCTGTTGTATCGGGTTCCCGCCTAGCTCAGTTCGGCAAGAGGCTGACGTTTTGTGGCCTAATTTCACCAATGTACTTAACCCTGGGAGTATCCCACTGGCTCTGCTTCCAATTCAGTGGGAATATATACGTGTTTAAAACTTTCCACACGCTCTTAAGAGCATGTCTAAAGCCCATGCCTGATGTGCTCCATGGGACGAACACTGAAAGGCTGAGTTTCACCGGCAGCCACTGGTGACGTGTGTGCTTTGGTCACAGCACACTCCCTCGGGTGGGCAGTTGCTTCATCAGAGTGTTTTCGGTTACATTTTTTTCCTGACCAGGGTTGTTTAGTTTGTCCCTTTGCTCTCAGACCTTTGCTTGGACGGTGCATCTCTTTTTGAAAGCTGCCTTTAACGCAGGAGCTCAGACCTCTTTGGGGAAATGTGCCTGCAATCATCAAAATCGAAAGGGACAAACCTGGATATGAAACCAGCTGAATGTGTAATGTCACGTTGATGCCTAAAGGAGATATGAGCTCTTTAGAAAATCAGACTGCTCCTGTGCTGTAAATTTGGCTTTCAACTCTTTGGACAATCTGGGTGCTGGACAGATTTCCTTTTGATTATCTGTCTCTGCTGTCATCCCTAGCTCTGTTAAAAGCCTAGTGAAGGTAATCCCTTCCCTGAAAGCCTGGAGAACATATATTCACTCACATATGTGCCACTGTTCGTACATCCAGCTGGAGATGCACGCATTCCCCGGCTATGCACATCGCACTGGCTCCCTTCCTAGTGCCTCTTCTCACAGAGCTGCACCCCCCGCTGCCCCACACCCCATATGCAGAGATGTGGCATGACCCTTTATTTTCGGTCTTCTCCAGCTCTGCTTTAGGGATGGTCTTTCCTCCCCCAGCATTGTCCTTTCCCGTTCATTGCTATTCTAACATTGGATATTTATTTATTTTTAAGCTGGACCTTTGCTCTACAGCTGCCCATATGAAGTAGCTTCTAACAAACAGGGCGAATCACCAGCACCAGTGGAGTTCGTCATCTACCACCCATCCCCTCATCTGGCAGGGAAGGAAATGGAAAAACTTGTGCACAGGCAAGATCCTGTGCAGGACAGGAACGCTAAGGCAATACCAATGAGCGCTGATACTGACCCTGGTTTCCTATATACATAGTGCCAGGCAACTATTGCAGGGAGGATAGTCATTTCTTTGGAGTCCTCAGAGACTCCTGTAAACTTAAATGGACTTTGGCTCAGGCCACCTTTCTTTGATACAATCATTTGCTTTAATGAGGTAAATCAAATTAGAGTCATAGAATCACAGTATTGTTTAGGTTGGAAAAGGCCCTTAAGATTATCGAGTCCAACATAACACTACCAAGTCCACCACTAAACCATGTCCTTAGGCACCACATCTGCACGTCTTTTAAATACCCCCAGGGATGGTGACTCAACCACTTGCCTGTGCAGCCTATTCCAATGCTTGACAGCCCTTTCTGTGAGAAGTTTTTCTTAATATCTAGTCTAAACCTCCCTGGTGCAACTTGAGGTCTTTTCCTCTTGTCCTATTGCTTGTTACTTGGGACAAGATACCGACACCCATCTCACCACAACCCCCTTTCAGGTAGTTATAGAGAGTGATAAGGTCTCCCCTCAGCCTCCTCTTCTCCAGGGTAATCAACTCCAGTTCCCTCAGTGTCTCCGGATAAGACCTGTGCTCTAGATCCTTCACCAGCTTCGTTGCCGTTCTTTGGACATGCTCCAGCACCTCAGTGTCTTTCCCATAGTGAGAGGCCCAAAACTGAACACAGTATTCGAGGTGTGGCCTCACCATTGCCAAGTAGAGGGGGTTGATCACTTCCCTACTCCTGCTGGCCACACTATTTCTGATACAAGCCAGAATTACTCCAGTTCCCTCCCAGTTTGAGACACAGTTGATTGAAGGGGAGGGTGTGGAGGGTGCAGCAGGATGGAGAAAGAGGGAATAGTCTCCTTTGAAAGCAAATAAATGCGACCACTTCTGCTAACGGCATAAAAGCCAAAAGCTAAGGCATAAATGGTGGTGCAAGTCTGAGATTACTCGGCAGCCCTGTTATTCAAATGCCGAATGCTGTATGAAGCAGATGTAGAAGAACTTAGTGTTAGAAAAGGCTCTTATCTTCACTTGTTAAACCACTCGTGTTATGACAAGTCATCCCCAGCCTGACAAATGAAGATTAGTGCACCACCAGCAGAGTTAAAAAGTACAGACACCAGAAACCATAACAGTGGACCCAAATGGCCCCTGATCTTTGGAGAACCGACACCTGAATCCAGCTGTAGCTCAGACCCCTTTCTCACAGAACATCTGAAACACGCCCGTCTGTCGCGTACCGATGAACATGCAAAGTACACTTTTTGATATGAGAACTGACTTCCCAGTCCAATTAATATAATGAAAAGACTCCTGCTGATTTCAATAGGTTTTGGATCAAGTCCAGGAGTGTCTGATAATGCCCACCGAGTGTTAACATGTGGCCCAGAAGGATGACAGATATCGCAACTTCTGCTCCTATTTGGTAGGTCCTGTTAAAGCCAAAGCATACCAGAGTGGCTCCTCAGAGATGACTTGCTGCAGAGTGGCAGAAAATTGGCCTCAGTGTTAATATCCAGAGTTATTTTCCAAGTCAACTGGGATACATATTTGTGCGTAGGATTTTTCCTTTGAAAAATTCAATATGCGGAAACCATAATTGCTCCATGATAGGAGGTAAACAAAGAGAAGAACAAAAGGAGTTATGAAAGGCAGCGGCATGTTGCAATCCACTTGAATGTTTATCTGTAGCAACACGCAGAGGTGGATTCATACAACCAAATTTAGGCAACGAGGAGAGACTTTCAAGTTAGGAGTCTAGTCTCCCTGGGTGCCTCCTACTGTTAATGGAGAAACAGGCAGGTCCATGGGGTAATTCCATCCACCTCCATTCTGAATCATTCTGGGAGGCGTCTGGCTCTTTCCTTGATGGTGGAGGGAACCTGGAGCGCCTGGTTGCCTAACTCAGATACCTCTGGCAGCACTGTGAACGGCACAGAAAAACAGGGCCCAATAAAGAAGACTACCAAGGCTCTTTAATTTCCATTAAAATGAATTAGACCTAGCCCAGCTGCCTGAATGCTGAGATGCGAGCAAGTTAGAAGGGAACAAATGGGATGCTAAAGAGGCAGAGGACCAAACGCTGCTCTGTGCCCATGATCCCATGATCCATGTGGATCCCAAGGGAAAACGCAGCACTGGCAGTCTTTGTGCTGCGTGGAATTTTGGATTGATGAATGGGAGCTGTAAAAGCCACTCATAAATTAAAGTAGTCCTGAGGTGCTGCAGCAGTGGCCCTTGGACTGAGTAGAGTGATGGCACTGATAGATAACAACATTTCTTTGAAGGTGGGACAGTGAAGACCCACTTATACCAACCATCGCTGTTCCTGAAGCAAAACAACTTCTCAGCCTTCGTTATGGATTATCAGTGCCATGGTCAATGTACAGCTGAAGAGGAGGCAGAGCAAACCTGTTTTCTGTTGCGTGTGCATCCTGGCACGTATGTTGTCTACCTCCAGGACTGCTGACCTTTGGCTGTAGAATTATTTCATCATTTTTGACTCCAAATGGCTTCACTTCACTGGTTTATATTTGCTATCACCATGTTTTTCAATGTCTGGAAGTGTTCAAGGTGAGGTTGTATGGGGCTTTCAGCTACCTGGTCTAGCAGAAGTCCCTGCCCATGGCAAGGGGGTTGGACTAGATGATCTTTAAAGGTCCCTTCCAACCCAAACCATTCTGAGATTCTGAGATTCT
>NW_010547047.1:21130-42229 GCF_000687285.1 Phaethon lepturus
CAGCAGCAGTTCGAGGAGATGTAAGACAACCTCTAAAGGTGCCAAAGTGTGCATGGGACTTCCAGGCAGTGAGAGTGAGTCACAGGGAGGGACAGGGAGAGAGAAAGAGAAGTGAGCTCAAATCTGGGAAGGTAGAGAGTGTGGGTGGAAGGCAAATACCATGAAAGAGCAGAGGGCTGCTGTGTGAGTCAGTTGAATTCTATAGATACTAATATTTATCATAAATACCAAAGAGGTTTTAGCAATTTCAAACTCTCAGAAAGTAGTAAATGAAAACTATTTCCTGTGGTTAGAATGCTCTGTGGAGCAGAGAAGAAAACGTGAGTGGAGGAAAAAGAGATAAAAGGACTGTGAATGCAAGGGAAGGGGTATTATGACGTATGGAATTAACAGCAATTATATGGCATGGACAACAAGATCAGATGATTAGCTTTTCCAGAAAGATGTTATGTTGTTTTTCCCGGTAATCTCTTATTAAAAGGTGCTAGAATGTATGAACAATACAAGAAAACCCCTTCTTATTCTAGTTGCGTACACCATTACTGAATGCTCGGCTTACAATCTCTGCAGAAATATTTTTAACTCTGAGAGTTGCTTTTGGGGAGCTCTGTCAATGTGGAGACCACTGTTTACTACTTTCACTTCACAACATTACCTCTCACAAGGACATGCCCTGTGGGGTGCAATAGCCTGTCAATGTTCCTTTCTCTTTTTTCTTCAGAAAGTGCACTGAAGACTGAAGGAAATGATAAGCATTATAACAATCTGCTTACATAGCTTTTTGATTTTAATAAGAAAACAGACATTGTGAAAAAAATTATAGAAATGCATCTTTGAAGGTAAGGAAGCAGTACAATGCCTAGGAAATGACAGAGAGTTTTCTTTCACCCTTTTACAATGCTATAAAATAAAGCCTAAACTTTGGGCATTCCCAACATGCAGGAGTGATTTTTTTTTTTTCCCCTTTCCTTTTCTGGAGGACCGATTGTAGTGAATTTCAAACATAATTGTCAATGCTGGACTCTAAACCTTTTCAAGTGGTTCCGTCTACAGGTTAAGTAGAGCACTATTCAGAATGGATGTAAGGGTGAGAAACTGGGCCACAGCTGATATAAGTTAGGACTATACATACAATCCAAAGCAGGGAGGGGGAATTTTTACCTGAAATTATAGGAGAGATTGTTATGTATTTAATTTGATGTTAAGACTTTTCCTGTTCTATGACTGCCTCAGTAATTTCAGGCAAGACAGCTCATAAGACTCTTAGAAAGAGGCTGCCCTGACCTTCACGACCATTTCTCTCATAATCTCTAGAGTGCTCTTGAACAGGAATTTGCAGTTGGTATCAGAGTTGTGTCCAAATTTGGCATTTGAAAGCTCCAAATTTGGGTTAAAATTTCAGTTTAGTAGCTTTTTTTTTTTCCCGGAGAACTGCCAATGGATCCTGAGTGTGGCTCCTGCCTAAATGTGCATAGCACATGGTCTTTAATTTCACGGTCACATTTTTCTACAGGATCCCTGCCTCAGGAACATATGCTGTGGGGCATTTACTTAGAGTGACTTTAGGCTGGTGGGTTTTCTTCCAGGGGCTGTGATTGAGCACAGGTTGTCCGTGGAGGAGCAGGAAAGTCCTATGGGTCAAGCATCTGAGTGTTGCTATTGGGAACTTCCTTCTGTTCCTCCTCCTATCCTGACTGCCTGTCTATTGCTAGCTGAGTCATTTAAACTTTATTTTTTCTAAAGTTAGTCGTAGCTGTTCCCTGTATTTCATTGCTTGATTTGGGTTCCCAGGATGTGACTGGCTGAAGTGGGGGGCAATCCCAGCTGCAGCAGAAGTCAGAAGGATCAGTGTTTCAAACAAAAAAAAGTATTTTGAAGGCCGGTGTCCTCAGGGTTGTCAAACTGAACTCCTTAGATTGGCGAACACTTCATTGCTAAATCTTGGTAAATTTCTAATTTCTAAAGTGCGAGGTAAATTTCTAAGGTGCGAGGAATCGCGTCTCCTCACCTTGAAGGGGTATTATGAAATGATTTTCCTGTGATTCTCTCACAAATTATATTGATCAACACTATGCAAAAAACAAGGCGAATCTCAGAATTCATCAGTAAAATGGAGGTTGAAGCACTAATAAAGCTTGGGGCGTGCACAGTGAACAAGCAGAAAGAAAAACAGAGCAATTGTTCATCAAGGGAGCACATCCATCCTGTGCACTAAGTGGAGGAGAGCGCCTGTGGACAAAGAGGTCGTGTTGCCGTGGAACTGCAGGCTGTGTCACTGCGCACACGCCGAAGAATTAAAGTGTCACTGTCAGTCCTCATGTTGGCACTTCCTAACTTACAAGTTCTTGACCTCATGACCTTAAAATGTCAGTGTGGAGTTGCTTTCTATCAGTTAATATTATGTATGCTTATAGTGATTTAAATGGAAAGACTGGTAGAATGATGTGGGACATGAGACCCTCCTGTAGTTTTCTTTTTGTTTTCTTTTCTCTTCTTTTTAGGAAACAGTTCTTTCCATATTTGATTTTCTGAGGCTTCCTCTATGACATATCATAATATCTTGGCTCGCTCACTCCCTTTTAAATTAACAAGTTAATTGAAACCTGTTAAATCCTAGAATTTAACAGTCTGGGGTTTAAAGCCATTGCCAGAATTCATCCCTTATATTACTCTAATGACTTTGGTACTTGGCTTATTACACCCCTTACTTACAATGAAGAGATACATAGACTTGGCCTATTACACTGGACTCCTTTGTATCAACAACTCAGTAAATGAAGAGACATATTTGGATGCCTTTGCAGGGAAAAAAAAAGAACTACTTTGTGTCTTGCCAAAGAAACAGAAGCATTCACAGGGCAAATTAAAACTTTACCACATAGATGACAGCAAACCACTAAGTGATAATTTCACACGGCAGCTTTCTGAGGGCTGCACCCTGCTTATAAGGTCTTGGTTAAATCTATCCTAACTCTTAAACTCTAGGTCTTATTAAAACAAGGTGTATTTTTAGATAAAGACGTTAGAACATACTGTAATTTCTATGGCTGATTACACTTTGCAAGAGAAGGAAAGCAAAGTGGCTGGGTGTGTGTGAGCATAGATACGTGTGTACGTGTGCATGTGTGTGCAGGTATCTGTAACAAAGGTGGAGTTAACTATTATTTGAAAGAAAAATCAACCCCAGCAATTTCTGGTTTTGCTTTGTTTTTTTTTAAAGAAAAAAAAAACCCTTCTAAAAGGTGCAGCCTGCAAACCAGCTTGGCTGCTTTAGCCTAGGGTACACGAAGAAGGGTGGTAGTAGAAGAAGGATATTGTGGAATACATCCGAACAGAAAAGTGGTGGGCTGTGGTTGACCAAAGCTCATGGGATGGAGATCTCCCAGCTTTACGGTGATCAGCCCGAAGTCTGTCTAGAGCAGCATTATTTGGAAGACATCATCACACCATGGCTGCTGGGTGGCTGTGGAGAAATTGGATGTTGTGGCTTGACAGCAGCATCCCCATGGGCCCCACCAAGCGCCTTCTGTAATTGGCGGTAATTAACTCCCCTGTTGCCAGCGTCAGCTCCAAGGCCAAGAAGCAGGGCCGGGAGGGTGGCAGTTTTCCCTCTGAGAGGCCCCTAGGTTGTGGCTAACCCGCAGGGTGAGTACTGTAACACCCTCCAGCCTTTGGACACGCAAGGAGAGTGGGCAGCTGGCAAGAACGTAAGTCATGGGAAGCAATGGGTCAAATTCACTATCTCATCATTTAACTTACCCCAAGGAAAAGCAGTGAGACTCGTTAGTGAAGAAAGAGAAAGCAGCTATACCTTAGGATGCTACTGTCAGCGTCATAGGTCAGAACTAAATTTCATACTGCAGAGGTTTCAGTTTCCCTTTTGGCTGTCAATTGCTCTTCTGTGACAAGCATTAGTGTCTGAACCAATGACCGGAAGCTGAAAGCAGAACCATCCTTATTTTTATGATGAATAAAATTTTTATATTTATATGAATATAATTCATATATTTATGAACCATCCAGCAAGCATTACAGCAGGAGTCACTAGAGCAAACCACTAAGGGAGTCGTGGGCTATTCAGCTTGGGAAGCGCTCACGTAAAGTCTGG
Source organism: Phaethon lepturus (assembly GCF_000687285.1). Classification (NCBI taxonomy): domain Eukaryota; kingdom Metazoa; phylum Chordata; class Aves; order Phaethontiformes; family Phaethontidae; genus Phaethon; species Phaethon lepturus. Next base: position 25,239 of record NW_010547047.1, read on the forward strand.
ATCCTTTCTGGCATGTGCTTTAGTTCTGGGTTTCTCAGAGGGGTAATTCGTGGCCTCTTTAGGGGTCAAACAACGATTTGGGCGACGTTTCAAAGCTTTAGATGGTAGAATGCAGCCACTGGGTTCCTCCAAGGAAGGAGGAACTCCTGAGAGGCAGTGCAGGTAGGGGCGGCCCGTGGTTGCACTATCCAAGGCACAGCACCGTAGCTTCAGTTTGTTGGCAGGAGCTCGGCTCCTCCAGACTGAGGGGGATGTACAGCAAGCAAGGGAGGAAAGGACAGCAAAGCAGAGAAGAGATGTGCTATTGCCCTGTGGGGAGTCAACATGGTCAACATTAACATAATAAATTCACAAAACTTCTGCTGTATTTATACTTGGGCTGCATCTATGATAAGAATTTGAGATATAATACATTCAGCATGTCCTCCTTTAGAAGGAGATAACTGATATACGGACTAACATTAACATGTTACCCATGTAACTAACATGTTAGTCTGTTTAACATAGCTGAATTTGAAAATGGTCCTTGAGAGGGTACTGCTGAGCCACCTGAAGGAAGCATTTAAGATTTGCTATACCTACACTCATGTGCCTTCTCTGGAGCTTGGAAACAGTGATATATCTTCGGGAAAAGTGAAGAGGATGATCTGTTTTAGAATTACTACTTTGGCAACAGCATCAGCTCTGCTAGGAAAAACCCTATGGGCAGCCAGAAAGACAACCCAAAATCCCAACACAATATCTTTCTCCCAAGCAAAGTAGTAAAAGCAAATACAGCAAAAAAGATCAAGATCACTGAATCAAGATCAAGAATCTGAAAAGGATAATTTGGATGGCAGAGGGAAGCACTAAAAACGATGGTACTGTTTAATTTTTTAGTGCCTCCCTTCTTTGCTGTCAGCTTGTTTGTTACTGGTGGTACCTATGTGGGAGTCAGTCGGTATGTGCCTTCTAAATAATTTTTCAACTAAATTAATGGCTAGCACTGCGTCCTTACCATGGCAGAGACTACAAGAACAGGCAAGCCACTGTCCTGGCCCGTATACCCTCTAGGAAGGTAAAGCAGATGAATGCAAGGAAGCAGGGAAGAAGCAGAAGACAATGAAGTGGCTTGCCCAAGGATACGCAGTTGGTCAAAGCCAAGAGTAGGACCAGTTTTTGTTATTTTGATCCAGTATCTGAGTCACTGGAGAAATGACTCTCCACCTCTTGTCTGCGGACCTCCTGGGAGAATAGGTAAGCAAGGAGAGCAAATGCAGGCTTCTCTTTGGGACCAGGAGGCTCTCGATATCCTCTACCCATCTGATGCATCCCTCACACAGCCTGACTCAGGCTGTGAACATGGGAAGTGAGCTGATACCCTAGATGTGAAGAGAGCAGCTGAGACCTGAGTCAGGTTGCCTGATCTTCTATAAGCCTGTGACTCCAGAGGACTATCTCTCAGATTTCCATTTCAAATCCTAAACATATGGGATCATCTGGCCTATCATCTCCCTGATTTGACGTTACAGTGCTAAGGTTTCTCATTCAGAAGGACAATAGGAAGGTAAATGTGGTAAAATACATCACTAAGTATATGCCAGGGAGGCTTCCCATGCCATTTAGAAGCTGTAAGCCTCTAAAATGTGGAGGATATCAATATCAGACAACTAAAACCAGCAAAACTTAATCCAGTGTCCAGCAACTGTTTGGTTTTGATCCTATTTAAAGGTGTACATCTATTGGAAACCATAGCTAACAAATTTCTACAAACTCCTGTGTGGTGTTTTGATCTCTTCCTTTTACATTGTGCTATAATGGTTGGAATTACTCAACCCCAACAAGGAAGGGGTAATTCTACAAGTTTCAATAAGGACTGAGGAGTTGAGTAAGAGTTTGCTTGGCAAAGATACTGCATATGAAAAGATTCACTAAGTTAAGATAGTAGGGAGCCATATAAGATATTCTTCTTCAGCTTTTCCATTAAAAATTCATTAAAAGCTTTGCGAAGCAGAAGATGTTTTGGATTAATTGCCACATTCAGATTCTAAACAAACAGTTTTTTGCATAGTTCTGTGCCTCAGTATTCACATTTTTAACAGTACCACTTCTCTTCAAATTGCTAGGAATTTTCAATCCCCGATTTTTTAAGACCCTAGGCTTTTCTTTATTTCACACAGGACAGTTTTGAAAATGATTTGGTTTGCCTGTACAGTGTCTCAGCATGCTCAGAGGAAGATTCAGAACCTGTTGGATCCCACTGACAGCTGATGTCGATTAAGAAAAAATAATGGAAACTAACGTATTGTAGCAAGCGTAAGTGTAGAGTTGCTGCAGCAACACTTAATTCCTTGATAAAGTTGCTGTACAGAAATTGCAGAAGTCCGGCTTCAATCCCTGGTTGCAGTAACTCACAAGATTTTCACAAGGACCTGCTTCTTTATGTTTTTTTTAGTCATCTATGCCCGTGTCAGGTTGCAATTTGGCTGCTTTTTACACAACTTTCCGTATGACTTAACACAGGCCAGGACAGTTGTAAGCTTGCAAGTCAACAACTTGCAATCAAACCCAAGGATCTCAGCCCCTAGGAAGGTCTGTCAATAAGACAAAAATAAAAGCCACCCAACAGTTTACCACGTTTCAGAGTAAGGGGTGTTTAATTCATCCCCTCTAGCTTGCAGTAATAACAGTTTGAAAATATAAACTTACTTCTGTGTGAGTTCACAAAATCAAGTATAGTGTGGGTGCTGTTGGTGGAATCTGAATTATTTGGTGCAGAATTTTGTACCCATGAAGACATAAGGCCATTGCAGAGAATCAGTGACCAAGGAGACAAGTTGCTGTAGGCAAGTATAATACAGCTTTTTATTTTCACACCATTGGTTCAGATCATTATGAAAGTAGTAGTTTAGAATGACATGAGGTCGACCAGCCTTGGGGTAATTTGCAGCAGCCCAGAACACCACAGCTGTCATTATTTGCCATTGCCTCATCGACAATTTCTATACAGAATTCAAGGACTGAATGGTTATGGAAAAGGAACTACCTTTTCACCCTCAGAGAAGATTTTTCCGGTTCGGCACTGAATACTGCGGTCACTGGGTGTGGAGAGGGAAATATGGGAGGGAGAACGTCAGTTTCTAGAAACTTACCAGAAGAAATGTGCCAACATTTTTTTTGTCCTCTCATTCTCAAATTAAAAAATACACGAACTGGGCGTTGGAAGAACTGGAGGAGAATGTCTTCTATAACTGGAAAAAAGCCACCAGGCAAGCACCCACTATTAAATTATCACATTTTTAATCCTGGCTATGTAGAGTTTCATTTTCCTTTGTAATCCCTGTATTTGTCACACTGAGTCGTCTAAGGTCGAGCAGCTCAATCATCTCTGCCGTAGTGCACATATTTTCTGGGATCACTGTTGCCATGTTTGCATATTGCAGCTGTTGGTATCACCAGACCCTGCTTTGCTTGGGTACCACTAGCAGCGCAGCGTGGTGCTTGGCGTGGACTAGCAGCCCTGCCAAGCACAGCTTCTTCAGACCAGACTGTGTTCCCTTCTGCCTCCTTTACGTTGCTTGGACTCTTGCATAAATCTCCCCATGCTGCTGTCGCAGCTGTGACCATGTTATGGACACAGGTGACACTCTAACAACAGAGGGCAACAGATGTGGAGTAGAAGGTCTCTTTCCCCCAGGACTTCCAGTTTTCTCTGGTCCTTCCTATCTTACTCCTGGAAGTTATTAGCATTTCAGCCAGCGCTTGTGTAGACTTCAGTCAGTGAAAGTGGTTATTGTGGGCTGTAATATGTTAGGGTTATACCTAACCCACCTTATACCACCAACTATTTTATTTCTCTTTCCTTCTGTGTGACTGATTTTTTTGAGTCATAGGAAGCATTTCTTATTCTTGATGAACTTTTTTCTGTGTTACAGTTTTATGCAGTGATGTTTTGTAGAGATGGAGGATACACTGTGATGAACATTTGGCAGAACTGTGAATAACCCCTTCACCAAGAAATTGACTGTCAGTGTTTATGTCTTTCACTGAAATAATACAGGGTGGTTTTGAGCTAAATAACCAAACTGACTAGAGAACTGATTGTGACATTTATGATTCAAAAAGGGCCTATGGTATAAAAATAATTATAATGTCAAGTCTCCAGTTCTGTAAATCACATTTTCCTCTATTAGCAAAACAAGAAGGGTGATCATTCTCTTGGTGTGGATTCATTTATTGCCATTTCTAGAAAGCCCTCAGATCCTCAAAGTACATCATTTAAGTTCAAAAGTAATAAGCCTATTTCATAAGTCTGGCCATACTGTAAGCCACCCACAAGTCCTCTGTGGTAGGTTATGGCCAAAATCCATCCTGGTACCACTTCACTTTTCCAGTCAGAGAGCATCCTAACAAACACTCAAAATCATACCCCTCTTCTTTCTGAGTTAGAGACACATCCACCTACACTGTATATGTGTTGTATATAACAGAGTCAGTCATGAATATATGGTATTTCTGTCCCTTCTGAAGGAGTCCCTAAACAGTTGCAGGCCTCTGACACGTGTGCTCAATTTTACGTTCACCGGGTTGTCCCACTGGGCCATAGAGTTAAATATCTAAATAAAAACCATGTCTAAATTCGTAGGTAGAATCATTCAATTCAGAACTGGAAAATATCAGCCATTCAGCGGGAAACGGTATCACATTTACTCAGGTAATCAACAGGTTTCTCGTCCCCAGCTTTACCAGAAAAAAGCTAGGATGGTTGTTATATAGACCAAATGCAGAAAAACTGTTTAAGAAAGAGGAGAATACAATATATAGTTAATACTTACAGGAATTTTATGCAGGCAAGTATAATTATCTGATTTTCCATCAGTTCTCTGATTCAAAAAAATGCCAGAGAATTTTTAACACCACAAGAGATCAAGCCCTCTGTTTCATCTCTGGGAGGCAACATCAAACTGTAGGACATGCGTCATCATCTATCACCATCTATTTTTCACTGTGAATTAGGCATTTGGTATCTCCAGAGGAACCGGATTTTGGGTTAGCATGAGATTGCATTGTTTTGTTCTACAACAAAGACACTGATTCTTGTTAGCTTTTGGGAGTTGGTTTGTGATGTTTGGATTGTATTATCAGGATCATGCACCATATGGGTTAGTTATCAGATCCTTCATGAAGCTATAGGTTTCCAAATACTAAACAGAAAACCCCAAAGGGGTGATTTTCTTAGTCTTGTACTTCTGTAAGACAGAAAGAATGCTGTGGATTTTTTTTTTTTCTGGGTGACAGGAAGTTTTGAAGCATAACAAACAAGACGTTTAAGAGAGGTCTAAAGTATACTTTAAGACATGGCATTAAGGTATTATTTTATAATACCTTTTTTTGTGAAAGCATTCAAAGCATTCTCTTTATTAAAGTTACTGAACAAATACGTATGGTGTTCAGCCACTGCAGATAGTTTCTCCTTTAAAATAAAGATTATTGCAGCATTCCATAATATTTTAGAACATACCAGAAGTCAGAATAAAAGTACTCCACTTGGAAAACACTAGCCACCACATAAGAGCCTTGGGAGGATGGATTTTGAACAGCACGAACTGTGATTTTTTTTTCTGTGTGTCTGTGGGGTGGGCTTCCCCACACAGAAAGGCAGTTTGTGTCTCATGGTCAAATTTTCAAAATAAGAGAGATTTCTGTTGACCCTCCAAATGGGTGGCCAACTCATCACAAAGAATTGTCTGTCAACTGAGTAGATTTGTGACAGGGGTGAGTGGTCCTGCTTACGGACTGAACCCATGACCTCCTAATCCTATCTCATGTGTAGTGCCTGCTAGACTGTTCAATGGTCATTAGACCTGGGTGAAGAATTTGGAAAAAAAAATCGAACCATTCTGGGGATTAAAGATCCAAAGAAACCAAAACCCAGCTCTCCAAGTTACTTCGGGCTTTCAGCTTCCATGTAATTTTGTATTACATTAACGTCTTTCCCATGCTACATGTTTGTTTTGCCATGACAATAAACTTTCATCCTGGATCTTATAGGCTAAGCTAGGAAAGCTCAAGGATACAGCACAAGTCCTTCGTGTGTGAGCTAGAGAAACTGGAGTTTAGGGATGCACTTTGATGGACTAATGCAATTGTAATCCAATAAAATCAGGCACTTTGATTTTTACTAGGATGAAAAACTCAGAAGTTGAATAAAAAAATGTAAATGTTGGCTTAATTCTAGAGCTGTTTATGTAAAGTGGTATTGGATAGAAAGTTTTATACCATATTCTATAGAAAATCCATGTATTATAGCAAATTCAGAAGCACTTAATGATTTGGACTCTTAATCTTAACTCCTAGGCCCCCCTGAGAATACAGACTGGCCTAGAAATTAAACAGAGACTGCATTTCAGCCTGCAACTGAAAGACACTTTTTCACCAACACGTGTCATTCCTTACAACAACAACTTCTTTGACTTTGTTTTGAGACATGAGAGAATGACCCAGTGAGGCTGGAAGTGATGCCACCTCATTTCTCGTAGCCACTTCACAGATCTCCAACTAGAGCAATTCTCCTGTGCAGTTGTTTTGATTCTCAGAAGCGCGGTGAAACCAAAACGGGTCAAGCCTACTTTGGCTATCACTTACTGGGAAACTGGTTTCCTCTGCTGTAATTCTACTCAATACTGCACAAAACTTGATTTAGATTTATTCCGACTGTGTACTGATGGGAGCCAACATATGCAATATTTCTAAGACTCTTAAAATAGATGTTTTTAACATGACCTTTTTGTATTTTAAGTATTTAGTGAGGATAGTTTTACTTGCCAGAGTTTATCCTGTCTCAGACACTAAAAGCTTTAATGTAAATATCAAGTATAATCTATGCAAATTGTATTTCTACACTTTTTACCACACTTCCCCTCCATCTGCCCCAGATTTTCAAAGTCAGATGCTGCAATTCCCCTTATTTGCAAATCAAAGAAGTGCTGATAACTGGACGCTAATTGCACAACTGTTACTGTTCCACTAATGAGGGGGTGAGACACAAGTTCAAAGAGTCAAAATATTTTTCCCATTTGACACAGCTGTAAGATAGCCTTAACACTGGGTCCATGCAGGAACTGAACAAGTCATAAACAATGGAAACTCACTGTAAAATGAGAACTAAATAGTCACTTTACTTCAGATCTCAGGTTTCAGATTTGGCAGTGTTTTGCTTCATTTTCCTCCTATACCGCCATGAAGGATACAAAAGACGACCTCAGTATTGAGCCAGTACTGGTTTTGGTACACTCAATATATTAAGTTTCACTCTCAGTATGATACCAAGATTTCTCAGATCAGCTCATTCGCCCTCACCTACAGCTATCCCAGAATGTGGTGGTTAATCTAACAAGGGTAGTCAGGGAGCCTCAGTAACTGCAGATGGCTTGAGGTCTTTGGTCCTTAATTAAGTCAGTGGAGTTGGTCATCCCCCTCGTACAGGGCAGCTCTCCGCTAGACCAAACCCGAGAGGAGCAGCGCTCCTGCCTTTTCTGCTACATGCCTTTTCAGACCATGGTATGAAGGAAGGAGGGACATTTTGGGGTTTGGGACGTAATGTTGGTGAGCAAGGAAGGGTAAGAGCGTCATATAGAAGAAACCCACTGATCACAGTATTGAGGTATTGCCCAAATTAGAGCTAAGGGTAGCCCAGGATCAGTGGGTAGAAGGCAGCATCCAGAATGGCACTAAATGTATGGGGTAGCAAAACCAGTTGTCTTATTACTGTATCCCTGTGAGGAGGAGAGGGGAGTGTATTTCCTTCAGTGCCAGTCATATTTAGTTTAGTAGCTTCTTGTGCAGAAAAACATGGACCAGTGGGAGGGAACATTGGAGAGAGCGACAGCAATTATCGAAGGTCTCATGACTGAGAGGAAAAGTAGAAGGTGGACTGCTTTGCTCTGCAGAAGATTTATCAAAAACATAAAAGATGGTGCAAGACCTCTGGGAACAAAATATTCTCTGCTTCCCTGGGGCATCAGAGAAGAAGCACTGAGCTTTAATTGTAGAAATCCAGGGAAAATTAAGTTAGAGTGTTTTTGTAAATAGTACTAAGTATTCTGTCAGGGGTGAGAAAGGCATAGCTGATCCTGCCTCAGAGAAAGGTCGATGGACTACTGTCTCCCTAAGGTCACTTTTGGTCCTATTTTCTCCCTTCTGTAGTTAATACTGTGCCTTCCCATCACCATTCAGACAGAAGTGATTACCACATTGCTTTCTCACAAGACTCTCTGGGGAATGCAGCTCATTCAGTCCTCCGGCGTTTGTGGTCTTGTAATATCATAACGGGAGCCTTTCAGTGCGAGCACACAGTGGCCAGCTCTGCACCCTGCTGAGTGTACGTACGCCAGTCCAGCCGAGTGCTCTGGCGTGCACTTACAGATCTTTTGATGCACGCGTTCTGCTGATACACTTAAAGATAAGCGTGCCCTTGGTTTTGCCGGGGTTGGCTTAACAGCATATACAAAGCCACGTCACGTCGTTTGGGTACCCACTGGGAGAAACTTAGAATGCAGGTTGCAGATTTCACACCTTAGAGCATGCCCATGGCTATCCTTGGCTATGGTTACAACCCTTTTTTAATTAGCCTCACCTTCTGAGTAGTGGGTAAGTGCCATAGAGCTTAATGATATTTAAGTTGTAGGATTTTAGGAAAATTTAATAGTTTCAAGACTTAATTATATTTTATGATGTTATTGTTAGTTTAAGTTTTTCTTCTCTAGAATGGTTACATGTAATTCAGGCAGAAAGGTTATGCTTCTCTACCAATTTCTATTGCACTTAAGGGTAAAAAGGTTAAAAAAATCAGTGGCAAAAGAATGACAGCACTGGGATAAAAACAGGGTAACGATTTGTTAACAGTGAAGGAAGATTTATCTAAGAGTGTGAAGCTGGCAGAAGATGAAGACTAACTAGACCGTGGCTCAGATGTAGCTGTTAAGCCACGCTTAACCCGCCCGGGTGCTTGCTGACTGACACTGCATGTGCCACACCATCTGCCTACGTACTCTATAGATTTCATATGCCTCATTTTATGTAGCTGTTTTAGTACCATCTCTGCTGGCTCAGCTGTGAATCCCAAATGCTTATTATCACTTATCTCTTTAAATATGATTACATGTCCATAAAGGGACTTCTTCAAATTATTAGATTTAGAAAGAGAACTGGAGGAAGGAGGCATGCGAGATGCCAACAGCATCTTCAGGTTGAAGGCAGGAAGAAGCTTAACTGGGGTCAATATACACCGTAACAAAATGCAGGTGAATGCTTGCCTGTGTATGATTTTCAGTGTGTGTGTTCGATCTTTTGACAGAGGCTTTTAGAAGAAGTATTTCATCCAGCTGCTTTCACAAGCTTATAGCGATTTGCAAAAAGCCAGAGACACACCCAGCACAGGCCACTGGGATAATAACACAATCGCACGATTTTTATGGCTGCCTACCAAATTTAGAAACTCCCTCTGGAAAAACAACTCAGAATGGCTTTTGCTAATCCTCCTGAACACCTGAAGTAAGCTCAACAAGCCAGGGAACTAGAAAAGTTACTGTGTGGTTTACCATGGCTCTTACATCAGTCAAAATTAAAATTTTGAAACAAGCAGCTGAAACAAACTTTAGAAATTCATTAGCCCTGTTGGGTGTTACGTTGTTTTGCACCAGTGTTGACAGTTCAGATTATAAAACTCAGTGTTTCTGTTCACAGAAAGCCCATATGCTGAATATAATAACGTTTTGAATATTTGGAAATCTTCATAGGACATATATTTTTTATATTCTACAATTTCTGAGGGGTTCCCCCCTTTTTTACCCTCAAGGCTTTCTCAGACTGCAGCCATTTTATAGTAATGTCCAACTTCTGGGAACAGATCTGAAGGCTTGATGAGTCTCATAGTATGCTAACAACTAAACCCTCTTTCGTTCTCTTACTAACGTGAATAACCTCACGTAGACAAACTGTCTCGCAACTTCAATGGGATAATTCATGTAAGGAAGTTAAGCATAAATTATCTATCCGATGGATCAGAATTTCTCTTTGCATGATTATCAAGAGCCAGTGGGAGTTTCACTGGGTGCAAGGAATGCAGGCCTGCTCCACAAAAGCAGCAAGTAGTTTCGCTTACAGTTATAAAGGTGCAGGAAGGCTGCAAATAATTTTGTCGCTGGGAAATAAAGGTCAACAAACAGACTCTGAAGGGAGAAGGCAAGATTAGTTGATGCACTAATAGGCTATTAAAAAAAACATTTTTTACAAGGGCAATTTAGTTTGATATTTGCTCAAAAATATGTTGTATTTTTTTGTTTGTTTTTAGAGAAGTACTTATTAAAAGTATACAAAACCTGCTGAATGCAGTGTTTCAACACCCTGTATTTCTTAGGTAGCCACCTTAGTTCCACCTCTTCAAAATGATTTTGGGGTTTGGTATTTACTATGAAGTCTTTATGCAGGGTCGTATTATGATACATTTACTTAGGCTGGCTTGCAGCTTAATTGCAGATTTCCCGCTGGAGCAAATAGGACTACACAACCAGGAAAGCACGAAGGGTGCCAACTATGCATCTAGCGTATTGAAATCTGTGATAGATCTCTTGTATTTGAGATGCTGGTCCCAACAGCTTTTTCCTTCTTTAAATCAAGGCTTTGCAAAAGCTTATCTGAGCTGTGCAGCCTGAAAGGGACTTTCATGGCACCTCCGTTTGAGGAACGTGCTCATGTTGCAGCCAGCCTAGTGAGCTCATTTAAAGCTACCTGTCTACCCATAGCACAACCTCCCGGTTGCCAAACCTGTCCTAGGAGCAGGACAAGTACCCAGGCAATCAGCCTATGCCGATCTCAGGTCTATGGTGGTTACGCTGCGACTTCTGGCAGGTCACCTAAAGCTAGTCTGGGTACGTCTGCGTGAGGTTGAGCTCACGGCAGGGCGATGGAGCAGAAGTACCCTGGTCTGAGAGGTGGGTTGGCTGTTCAACCACTCTGCATCTCCAGTGCCAGGGACTGGAGGGAGACTGTATCTGCCATGTCACCTAAAATTGAACAGACGCCTCTCTGCTGCTTCCGCTAGCTTGTGCCTGTGTCATTTTCTGCGGACTCTCTTTCTAGTTATGCCAGCCTTCTACTGAGGAATGTGACATAGCGTTTTTCTTACTGGTAGCAACATGACAGTACTAACCACAGGATGGGTGTGCGGTCTCTGAATCAATAGAAAAATAAGAGAAAAGGCAAAATATCTAGATTCCAAAAGCAGATCACCCGGGAGAAACTGTGATGTAATTAGTTGCTCCGAAAAAGGGCAAAGCAGACCTGCCTTCATGCCAGACCTGGCAAGGTCAATGGTGTCTGCTGCTGGGACTTTGTGTTTCTTTCCCAGTTTTTCCCACATCTTGGAAACAATGCAAGTGTGTTCACTATAAACGAGTGTACAACAACTAGTGTCATCTGAAGGAAAGGTGAAAGTGGGCCATTGAGGAGGAAAAAGTCTAGGGTTCGAGGCTCTGCAACCAAATTGGGAATATGTCAAGGAGCCAGTGATCTACCTGGTACGCTTGGGTGCCCAGTCCTCACACTCGCTTCCTTACATTCTCCACACCTACACAGGAGAGGCTGCCCTTCCCCTGATGGCATGACATCCCAAAGCTTTGTCAACTGTAGAGAAAAATCAAGGGAAGACCTTATGCTCTTCATCCCCTGAGTTGGCAGACAATGGTCTTGCCTTAGGTGGGACATTAAGAGCAGATGGGAACAGCAAACGCTGCCACTGTTTTGAGCAATGCACCCATTCCAGCTGTAGAAACAGGCCAGTAAGTAAACCTGACAGCATCGAGCCTATGGGTTTTTGATTTTAATTTTGTTTGCAGATGTTATTTAATTTCATATCCTGATATCTTATGGCCTTAGCAAAGATTTACCACCATGAAAATAGTGGTGAGGAAAGGAAAAGAAGAAATAAATCATGACTCTCAGTATATTGGTGTATACAGTGTATAAAAAATTCAGCGTCACTGACAAAGTGAATTTAATTTTTTCTCTTCTGTTGCTAATTCAAGACCTGTCAAACAGCTTTGTTTGTGGTCATATATCTGTGCACAAATAGCAACCTCCAGTGGTCCTTTAGTCCAAATTGCACATTGTGTGTGGGGTCAATATGACCTCTCCACCTTCCTCACTTAAAAGGACCTCTGAGACTACTTTGTATGGCTTTTCAGGTGTAGCTTAAAGCCACATACATGCTTTCATCCTCATGATTAACAGCCACTGCAATGTAGTCTTAAAATTAACACAAAAGACTAAATTTTCCAACATAATGGCTCATTAGTAAATTTTCTGCATTTATTCTCATTGACTGCTCACGTCTTGGCTAACAAAAATGAGTTCCTACCTAAACCACCATAGCAATAAATCTAGATAATTTATTTTTGCGAAGCAGTTACCTTCTTTTCCTGTAGATCACTACAACATATTTTTCCCTTTCAATTTTTATGTTATATCCAGGGAAGCCCTGTGTATGCAAAGTTGAAAATTTGAGATATATCATAAATGTTAAGTGGAAAATATAGCAAAGCATGTATTTGTAAATAGATTCCACCAAAAGTCCATCTTTAATGTTAAAAACCCACAAATGCATATTTGCTACAAACTGATAGACATTTTAGAGTAAGCTAACCAAGGAATGTATGCTTCTGTGCATCAGAACCATTCTACCACAGTTTCAGACCCGTACCATGACTGTGACACACTTTCATCAGATCTCACAAATTGAGCAGGGTATGGTTTTGCCAAGTTTTGGACTTTACCTGAAGGACTTCATCTTTCTCTTCCCCTTTTAACCTTTTCACAGGGGAGAGCTGTCTGCTAAACTTTGGACAAAGCCAAAACATACACTCCAGTTATGCTTAATTAAGGCTTGGAGTTGGTAAAGTCTGGACAATGCCCATATGTGTGATGGACAGAATGTATTCGTTCTTGTTTGCTGTATGAGAAATATAACAAAGGCGTGGAATTTTACATCTTGAAGTGTGAAAATTTTTACTTCTCGGTAATGCTGAATTGTTTTTGTGTAGACACAGAAAATCTGCAGCTTATCTCTTCCAGGCATTTTGGCATTTCAAAGTTGTGTTCCCCCACACAAGGGGAATTGTAATATCCCACCACAGTTATTCTGCAAGGTAATTTTGCTTTCCACTGTGGTGTATCACGATTCAGCAAACAGCTCGGTAACTTTCTGTTAGATATCAGCATGACTCTTTCTAGTGCTAAAGGGAAACAGAAATGGGGTGGAAGGCAAATAATAGCGGTAGACATCAATACCAGTGGCAAGTGCTCAGCAGGCGTCTTGGCGTTCAGGAATGGACATTTTTGTTACTGGTGGTGGAAGTTGCTTGGTACTTTGCAGGGCATAACACAGGTGTGTGGGTGCTTGCAGAACTGAAATGGTAGGCCCTGTTAACTGTGTTTATAGAGCCATAAGAAAAAACCTGTATGAAACAGAAGTGTTCCAGTTTGATTTCTAAATCTGATAAGGTCCTGGGTTTTTAAAAGAAATCAAATCATTTTATATCAACATAATTTTTCATTAAACTTACTCACGTAAGTTCAATTACGCCATGCATGTCACCACCCTCATTACTGGCAAGACCAAAGCAGGAATATTCCAGCCGTTCATGAACCAGGAGAGCTGTTGCCTTCCTGTAGCTTCCAACACAGGCCTATCAGTTTACTTTGGTTTAGCAAACCAAACGCTTCTTGAAACCCAAATTTCTTTGGAATCAATGTTTCCCACACTTCAGATACTTTAACATACTATTTTGCTTTTATTGATTTTTATATATACAAGATGTGAATGTTTTCCACCATATAACAAGATGCTGCTAGAATAATGTAAGTGGAGACAAGAAAGAAAAGGCTTGTTGTATAGTAGTTTGCCATGCAAATTCAGAATGCCTGCTGTAAGGGAGTAACTGCCCAATGTAAATGTAAATGTTCAATTTGCCAGTGATCTATACGATAGGAGATATACGTACATGTGAGGACTCTCTTTTCCACGAGTCTTCCCTTGGTGTAAAAAAATTAAATACAAGTAAATTAGAGATGTAACAGGTCTTCAGGATATCCTGTTACATATCAAGTGTTGCCTCACTGGCTGATTAATAAAAAACTATTACAGTGGACCAGCCATGCACCACATAAGCTATGGGTCAACTTACAATCAGATTGGAATGTCAGTTTTTGGCATATCATGCCAGTAATACTCGGGAGCCATAAATGCTTTTGCTGTCTCATGCTCTGGCGTGACTAGTAAGAATTAGTTAAAGCCCGGTACCAAGCACTGATGGGATCTGTGACAGCTGGTGAGCAGGAGAGTCAGATTTTGACTAACCAGTGCCAGCCCTCCTAACTTGGCATAATGCTGTTTAGATGAGGAATAGCTCCCGGGCCTTTGGTTGGAGCTTCAGCTATCTTGCATTGGGAAGCCAAAGCGAGTACCACTCCTCGGCGATCCTCCATTTCAGGATCAGGACCACTGGTGTTCCTATGGTTTTGCACAGCAACTAAAGACACCGTGCAAGCTACAAACTCTTCTTGCAGAGGAAGGTGCTCTGTTACGTAGCGGGGCTACCCACCCCACCACTTTCATTCTTGACCGCGCCAGCAATCGCACTGTATAATCTAGCGGGCTCTTTTTTTTTGAGTGGCCTCCTCAGAGAAATCTCTGCCTTTCATTCGGTGGGGCTGAAGACATCACTGTCCATGGCCCCCAGGTCTGAAGGCTTGTCTTGGAGCTCTAACAGAGACGGGTGCACGGCAGGACAGTACCATGCAGCTCTATTGGATTTCCATTTCAATAACACATGCGTCAAACAATGATTTCCTAAAGCCGGCGGTGGAAAACAGAATTGAAAGCCTAAACATATGCAGATGGCATTCAGAGCCCGGGACGCTCCTGCCAATTTCTGCAACTGATGCACGCTCAAAATATTTACTTAGGAATTCTTAATTAAGTAAACCATTCGGTAGTGGTGTACTGTTTCAGATGTGTCACAGTGTCACCACAAAATATCTCGGTGGTTCCTCCTAACAAAGAATCCTTTATGGAGCTTTTTTATCAGAGACGGTAGGATAAGTTTTCGGTACAGCGCGCCGAGGTTTAAGCCGTGCTGTTAATTCATGCAGCTAAACCCCTTCATTCCTTGCTGAAAACGAACCGCCTGCCCCGCACCAGCTTCAGGTGAATATCGGGTAGCAGGGTGCGGGGTGCCATGTAGACGGTGATCCTACAGGCGTCTATTCAAAGGGCTTGCAGTACGGCTGGCTCGGTGGCTCGGGGGGGAAACGTGCAGCGTGCTGCTGTGCAGCCAGGGATACAAGGGAGCGAGGGTGCTGGAGGAGAAGGTGTAGCTCCTGAAGCCGTTCCTGGCCTGCAATAAAATGGTATTTGCCCAGGGAGAAAGGGTTGCTGGAGAAGAAGTTTTAGGGCAATTCTTTCTTTTTTTTTTAATCAAAAGGTTAAAATCAACTTGGTTAAGTGAAGTGGTTCGTCTGTATGAAATATGTTGTTGGTGTAATCTCTCTATTTTACATCTTCTTTTGTTATATATTTGTTGGAAATGAATTTTAAGCTCCTTGGAGAATTCTCAGTACATATCTGTGCCTGTACAAGAGATTGCGGACAGCTCTGAAGACTGGTTAGTTACTGCTGTTTATATCTACGTAGACAGTTCTATTTCATAATTTTGACAAAAATCAGATTCCTCTAATAACAGTAAAATTTACAATTTTCCTCATACAGCGCATGTGGTTGTACAACTATGTAAGGATTTACTTTCTATTTATATATTTTCCACTTGTGCAAAGACTCTAAGACCTTCTATATACTACAGTTCAAGTGATGACCTTCCTATATCTGAAATTAATCTAAAGTTGCAAAAGCATAATAGCATTTGAAATCAATGAAATGACTAATGTCCTCAAGTTAAGCAAATGCCTACAAATATGAAATACAGATTCAAAAAAGCAAATAACGACTGAGGAGTACATTTCTCTTTTGACAAGCAATACTGCATTACATTTTATATTCTTAAAACTCACATGATTTTAGGCCTTAGTGTCTAATTTCTGAAGTGACTTTTACTTTTATGAATTGCTTGGAATATATAATAATTTTCATGGTTGCGATCTTTCAATTTTTCCACATAACTTTGTGAAAAGGAAAGCTGTAGTTGTTTGGGTTCCAGAGAGAAGACAGAACCATAATAGGAAATACATTTTGAGGGAGAATTTTTCATTTTTTGCAACAGTAGTCATCTGACTTTGTATAATTAAATAAGCATTATTTCAGAAAATAAGCTGAAACTTGTCTCCCACTGCCATGAACTTTTGCTTGCTACGACGTTTCAGGATTCTGATCCAGAAATCAATACTTCCAAAACATCGGCCCTGAGATTGTTGTAAGTTTGAACTGCAAGGTCCTATCTGAGCCTGGATTTAGATCAGTGGTTTTTTTTTTTTTTATTTGGATGTAACTCTGTTCATAACTATTGCGCCGGGGTCGGGGCAAGCCCCGGTATCAGTACGGGCTGGGGGATAAAGGGATTGAGAGCAGCCCTGCCGAGAAGGACCTGGGGGTACTGGTGATGAGAAGCTGGACATGACCCGGCAAGGTGCGCTCACAGCCCAGAAGGCCAACTGTATCCTGGGCTGCATCCAAAGCAGCGTGGCCAGCAGGTTAAGGGAGGGGATTCTGCTCCTCTGCTCCACTCTGGTGAGACCCCACCTGGAGTCCTGCGTCCAGCTCTGGAGCCCTCAGCACAGGAAAGACACGGACCTGCTGGAGCAGGCACAAAAATGATCAGGGGGATGGAACACCTCTCCTGTGAGGACAGGCTGAGAGAGTTGGGGTTGTTCAGCTTGGAGAAGTGAAGGCTCCAGGGAGACTTCATTGTGGCCTTTTCAATACTTAAAGGGGGCTTATAAGAAAG